>NC_059196.1:33173084-33205584 GCF_020615455.1 Coregonus clupeaformis
TAATGGGCCTCTGTACGCCTATGTAGATATTGTGGTATCTAAATAATGATGCTAATTATGCTGTGAGGACAAGAAATCCGCTGACACTGTCCTTGATTATAATAGTTTATTACATCGAAGATTTCAGCGCCAATTTACAGACTCCTGCAGACATCTGGAGAACAACCGACCCAATCTCTAATATGTTGTTACTCCTCGTCATTTGTCCCCAACCATAGTATTTATAATCTGTAACATGATATGGGTGGTTTCCCCATAAACCAATCCCAGGACGCCACATAACAGACTTCCTCTGTTTTAGGGTGCCCCTATAGTAATGCTTTCCAGATGCTTCCACAAGCTGAGTCAACTTCCTCTAACACACCATTGGCAAACATCAGCAAAGTCATAAACTGTTTATACACTACAATATTAATTTTACATTTTACATTTTAGTCATTTAGCAGACGCTCTTATCCAGAGCGTCTTACAGTTAGTGAGTGCATACATTTTCATATTCCATAAAAAATCAGCCGTTTCCAGCTACAATAGCCATTTACATTAACATTAACAATGTCTACAATGTATTTCTGATCAATTTTATGTTATTTTATTGGACAAAAAAATTGCTTTTCTTTCGAAAACAAGGACATTTCTAAGTGACCCCAAACTTTTTAACTGTAGTGTACATTCAGTAATCTTGCTCTGATTTGTCATCCTGAGAGTCCCAGAGATAAAATGTAGCATAGTTTTGTTTGATAAAATCAATTTTTATATTCAAATGTAGGAACGGGGTTCTACAGTTTGCACCCTTGCTGTCTCTGGCTCCACACCCACACCACCATCTAGACATGTGAAAGTTAGTGTATAAGCTAATGATTCATCATGTATGACATTCCTAGGAGTGTGTAAACTTTCATTTTGTATCACCATATCATTTTTGTATGTTTTGTATAGTTTTGTACTTGAAAATGTATCAATTGACCAATTCGGCACATTTGGACAGACTTGATAAAAAAAAGTCCAGTATTGCAATGCTTCACTGGATCAATCTGAAACTTTTCACACACACTGCTGCTATTTAGTGGCCAAAATCTAAATTGCGCCTAAACTGCAATATTATATTGTGGCCTTTCTCTTGCATTTCAATGATTAATAAAAAAAAACGAAAAAACGAATATATTATCTTTTACCAGATCTAATGTGTTATATTCTCCTACATTCATTTCACATTTCCACAAACTTCAAAGTGTTTCCTTTCAAATGGTATCAATAATATGCATATCCTTGCTTCAGGTCATGACCTACAGGCAGTTAGATTTGGGTATGTCATTTTAGGCGAAAATTGAAAAAAAGGGTCAGATCCTTAAGAGATTAACTATTTGCACATCATTATAATACTGTATATAGACATAATATGACATTTGAAATGTCTTTATTCTTTTGGAACTTTTGTGAGTGTAATGTTTACCGTACATTTTTTATTTTTTATTTCACTTTTGTTTATGATCTATTTCACTTGCTTTGGCAATGTAAACATATGTTTCCCATGCCAATAAAGCCCTTAAATTGAAATTGGATTGAATTGAGAGAACAGAGTTACAGCAAAAAAAAATATTTGCTCCACGTTCTCTTCTCCTGATCGTGTCGGAAGAATGAAAGAGAGACAGAAAGTCAGAGCGTTAGAGACTAAAGCTCTCCATGCCTTTTTCAAGACAATGGCTATAGCTCAACAATGTTAAAGTGAGTGTGGAAGAGTTGAAAAAATGATTGTTGTCTATTAACAATGACAAGCCACTGGGGTCTGACAACTTGGATGGAAAATTACTGAGGATAATAGCGGACAATATTGCCACCCCTTTTTGCCATATTTTCAATGTAAGCCTACTAGAATGTGTGTGCTCCAAGACTTGGAGGGAAGCAAAAGTCATTCCGCTACCTAAGAATAGTAAAGCCCCCTTTACTGGCTCAAACAGCAGACCAATCAGCCTGTTACCAACCCTTAGTAAACTATTGGGAAAAATGGTGTTTGACCAGATACAATGCTATTTTACAGTAAACAAATTGACAACAAACTTTCAGCACACCTATAGAGAAGGACATTCAACAAGCACTTACACAAATGACTGTTGATTGGCACTTACACAAATTGATGATAAAAAGTGGGGGCTGTTTTGTTAGACTTCAGTGCGGCTTTTGACATTATCGATCATAGTCTGCTGCTGGAAAAAACATATGTGTTATGGCTTTACACACCCTGCTATAATGTATATAAAGAGTTACTTGTCTAACAGAACACAGAGGGTGTTCTTTAATGGAAGCCTCTCAAACTTAATCCAGGTAGAATCAGGAATTCCCCAGGGCAGCTGTCTAGGCCCCTTACTTTTTTCCGTCTTTACTAACGACATGGCACTGGCTTTGAGTAAAGCCAGTGTGTCTATGTATGCGGATGACCCAACACTATACACGTCATCTGCTACAGCAACTGAAATAACTGAGGTTAAGAGTGGATGCAGTGAGAACCACAGAGAGAAGTCACAAGGAGTCTGTTATTCTTACCGTAAAATACAGTCTAGCTGATCTCAGATTCAGACCATCACTAACACATTAGACCATCACACTAACATATTAGACCATCAGACTAACACATTAGACCATCAGACTAACACATTAGACCATCAGACTAACACATTAGACCATCAGACTAACACATTAGACCATCAGACTAACACATTACACCATCACACTAACACATTAGACCTTCACATTAACACATTAGACCATCATGCAAAAAGATTTCAAAGATGTTCACTCACTTAGAATACGTTCTGAACTATTTCTCTCGGCACATACACAATGTGTGTAGTACATTCTGAATCAATTTATCCGCATGCACGTACACACACGCACACAAAATCCCACTTCAATTAGAGACACAGATATTTATTTATTCCACATAAATGAGGGGAATTAATTTAATTGAGTATTACGAAAATGGCCTGATTTGATTATGCCAGAGAATGAACAACCTAATTAATGAGGAATTGCTCTCTTTTGTATGCCTAGCTAATAGAGTCTCTGGATACACTATATATACAAAAGTATGTGGACACCCCTTCAAATTAGCGGATTCGGCTATTTCAGCCGCACACGTTGCTGACAGGTGTATAAAATCGAGCACACAGCTATGCAATCTACATAGACAAACATTGGCAGTAGAATGGCCTTACTGAAGAGTTCAGTGACTTTCAACGTGGCACAGTCACAGGATGCCACCTTTCCTACAAGTCAGTTCGTCAAATTTCTGCCCTGCTAGAGCTGCCCCAGTCAACTGTAAGTGCTGTTATTGTGAAAGTGGAATGCTGTCGAGTGCTGAAGCGCGTAAAAATGGTCTGTTCTCGGTTGCAACACTCAATACCGAGTTCCAAACAGCCTCTGGAAGCAACGTCAGCACAAGAATTGTTCGTCAGGAGCTTCATAAAATGGGTTTCCATGGCCGAGCAGCTGCACAAAAGCCTAAGATCTCCATGCGCAACGGCTCGCCACCATTGGACTCTGGAGCAGTGGAAACGCATTCTCTGGAGTGATGAATCACGCTTCACCATCTGGCAGTCTGACGGACAAATCTGGGTTTGGCAGATGCCAGGAGAATGCTACCTGCCCCAATGCATAGTGCCAACTGTAAAGTTTGGTGGAGGAGGAATAATGGTCTGGGGCTGTTTTTCATGGTTCGGGCTAGGCCCCTTAGTTCCAGTGAAGGGAAATCTTGACGCTACAGCATACAATTACATTCTAGACGATTCTGTGCTTCCAACTTTGTGGCAACAGTTTGGGGAAGGCCCTTTCCTGTTTCACCATGACAATGCCCCTGTGCACAAAGCGAGGTCCATACAGAAATGGTTTGTTGAAATCAGTGTGGAAGAACTTGACTGGCCTGCACAGAGCCCTGACTTCAACCCCATCGAACACCTTTGGGATGAATTGGAACATCGACTGCGAGCCAGGCCTAATCACTCAACATCAGTGCCCGACCTTCAAATGCTCTTGTGGCTGAGTGGAAGCAAGTCCCGGCAGCAATGTTCCAACATCTAGTGGAAAGCCTTCCCAGAAGAGTGGAGGCTGTTTTAGCAGCAAAGGGGGGACCAACTTCATATTAATGCCCATGATTTTGGAATGAGATGTTCGGCAAGCAGGTGTCCACATACTTTTGGTCATGTAGTGTACATGTAGTGCCATGTCAACTGGAGAGGAAATAATATTATCCAGACACACTTGCACACACAACACAGACAAACAAACACACACACACACACACACTGGTGCGTGTCTGCTAATCAAACAGAAAGCATGCTATTAGAGTCTGACAATAAAATTAACTGTCAATCCCTTCAATCTTTATTCCTGCAACTCAAAGCCAGCCAATCAAAACCACTTCCCAATGAAAAATCCCACCAATCAGAAAGCCACCCACCAATCAGAAATCTACCAATAGCCAAGGGCATCCCAATAACCAAAAGCATCTCAATAAAATCTCATTTCCCTAGACGCAGTCACCCAAACCTTAACCATAAACTGTGGAGTCCCTTCGTCTGAGGAAATGACCACTTCTCTTTCATATAGCGTGGCCCCCAGCGTATATTATGATTATGATTCCTTTATGAGGCGTGGGTTATTGTTATTCACAGTCACACATTACCAAATTTAACTGTACCCTATCCGCATCGTTGAGTTGTGAAATCAACTCGTCAGAAAAAAAGAAAGGGGTGAAAGAGAGACGGAGAGAGAAAATGAGAGATTTCCCAGTGTGGACGGTGATATTATCGCTTGTTATGAAGTTGTACTTAATGACGAAGTCTGTATTTTCTAATATTCCTGTACAGAGAGACACAGTAGGGATAGAACACATTGAAAATAGTCTAAGAAAATAGCTAGTTTGAGCAAACAATAAATGACAGTATGTCTGTTTCAACTCAGCTGTATCAGCTGTAAAGATCAGATCAGATGTCTCCTGAAAGGCTCACAGAAGCAATATCACACAGGTCACACATGGTACCATACACCCAGGTCAGAGATAGAGCACCTGCCATAACACTTAGAAAAGAACACAAAAGCTGCACAATCTGATGCAATCAATTTAATAGATACCAACGTTTCAGAAACTATGCTGCCTTCTTCAAGGTTTCATGTCCATTTTCCCCTGCGCAGACCCCCTTGTTCTCACCCCTAACACCCTCTAGTTTTGCTATTCTAGTGGTGTAATTTAGCCTCTCCACCCATCAATAGGAACAAAGTAGCTAGCAGCAATGTCAAAAGGTACCCTGCTATTATATTCAGCTGGCCATGCACTCGCCACACTCTGACATACAAATCTATATAATTCACATCCTATTATACACAGTACCATACATATATACAATAATATAACATGGTCTGTAATATAACATGGTCTGTAATACAACAGGGTCTGTAATATAACATGGTCTGTAATATAACATGGTCTGTAATATAACATGGTCTGTAATATAACAGGGTCTGTAATATAACATGGTCTGTAATATAACATGGTCTGTAATATAACATGGTCTGTAATATAACATGGTCTGTAATATAACAGTGTCTGTAATATAACATGGTCTGTAATATAACAGGGTCTGTAATATAACATGGTCTGTAATATAACAGGGTCTGTAATATAACATGGTCTGTAATATTACAGTGTCTGTAATATAACAGTGTCTGTAATATAACATGGTCTGTAATATAACATGGTCTGTAATATAACATGGTCTGTAATATAACAGTGCTCCCTTTGAGGGATAGAGGGAGAGGGGGATGACTGAAGAATGGCCTTTAACCCAATCTGGGTGTCTCTACTCTATAACTCCCTCCCTTTGTCTTTCATCCTCCCCCTCTCACTGCCTCGCTCTCCCTAACTCTCCCTAGCTCTTCCTAGTTTTTCCTAACTCTCCCTAATTCTCCCTAACTCTCCCTAGGTCTCCCTAACTCTCCCTAGTTATCCATATCTCTCCCTAGGTCTTCCTAACTCTCCCTAGTTCTCCATCACTCTCCCTAACTCTCCCTAGTTCTCCATAACTCTCCCTCTCTCCTTAGTTCTCCATAGATCTCCCTAACTATCCCTAGTTCTCCCTAACTATCCCTAGTTCTCCCTAACTCTCCCTAGTTCTCCATAACTCTCCCTAGTTCTCCCTAACTATCCCTAGTTCTCCCTAACTATCCCTAGTTCTCCCTAACTATCCCTAGTTCTTCCTAACTATCCCTAGTGCTCCCTAACTGAAAGACAAAACAGTACATATAAAAAACTGGTAAGAAACGGTGTGCAGGTGAGGTTGGAAGCCCAAAAGGGTTTATATGAAAACCACACCACAAATATAATTTTTTTTAAATACACAATGTTCAATCAGTTAAACAAAGCATATTAATTATGATATCCTAAGTATTCAAGAAAAACCAGTGATTGAGTGAGAGAGTGAGTGAGTGAGTGAGTGAGTGAGAGAATGTGTGCGTTACATGTGTTAGTGTGTCAGAGTTTCCTCGCCCAGATTTGAGATGCCACTAAATAATGCAGCATCTCTGCACTCTGGTCCTGAAATTTTTAGATGAAATATTGAAATGTTGAAATTGCAGCACAGAGCGGCAAAATGGAGGCGTAAACACAGCTGAAAGAAGTAGAGGGGGAACTCAGAGATGGGGAGGGTGACTTTCAGAGTGTGTGTGACCTCTTTAGTCCCATCCACTGTCACCAAGAGAAACAGGCCTATCTGTAGCTACAGGTCACACAGAGAGTTAGCAGGGCAGAGAGAAACCAAACAACAAACTAACATCACCCCCAAAACAAAATTATTATTTATCCTTCTTTGTTTCCATGGCAATGGAGAGAATGACATTCTGTACTCTCAAACTATGAAAAAAGCGGGCATGTAGTTTTAGTCTACCGTAAAGTCAGGGACAGCAGTTGGTTGGGCGTTCAATAGGAAAAGCTTGCATGCCTCTTAGGATAGTTAGGGAGAACTACTAGACAGTAGACACACATTACTCTGATAACAGAGTACAGTAACTATTGATGCAGTCTATGAAAGATGAAACTGCATGATACTATGAATAAATAAGTAATGTTATTTAATTAATGATGTATGCATATCATGGTATTCATCCCATTTCAGCACTCTTTCCAATATGGGAGATGCCAGAACGGATAGGCAAATTGTGCCAAAAGTGCATGGGCCTTTATATCTTACCTCTCCTTCCCTCATCAATCTATTTTATTATATAGCACTATCAATCTTTTTATCTCTCCCCGTCCCTCTTTGCCATCTCTTACCATCTCCCCCTCTTTCATGTTGGCACCTCAGATCTGGCACCCCTGGCAAGGGAACCTGGCAGAAACAGCTGTGGGGTCCGTCTGGTACTGTTTCTCTCTCTCTCTCTCTCTCTCTCTCTCTCTCTCTCTCTCTCTCTCTCTCTCTCTCTCTCTCTCACACACACTCACTGATTAATCTCCACCTTATATGAACAACAAGCTAAAACAACAGCAGCAAGAGGGTTTGTGGAGCTCAACATTTGTCAGGCTACACAGTGTCTGGGTCTGAATAACGGATTAATCATTGGAATTGGAAATTGATTTTGGAGAGAGAGGAAGGAATTATCAGGGAGTTTGGGTTTGAAGAGAGAGAGGGGGGACTTGTGATACAGAAACCCAGAGAGAAACCACACGCTGGAGGTTAGGAGGTTTATGAGTCTGTGTGGATGTGTGTGTTGGTGCATACAGTTGAAGTCGGAAGTCTACATACACCTTAGCCAAATACATTTAAACTCAGTTTTTCACAATTCCTGACATTTAATCCTAGTAACAATTCCCTGTCTTAGGTCAGTTAGGATCACCACTTTATTTTAAGAATGTGAAATGTCAGAATAATAGTAGAGAGAATTATTTATTTCAGCTTTTATTTATTTCATCACATTCCCAGTGGGTCAGAAGTTTACATACACTCAATTAGTATCTGGTAGCATTGCCTTTAAATTGTTTAACATGGGTCAAACATTTTGGGTAGCCTTCCACAAGCTTCCCACAATAAGTTGGGTGAATTTTGGCCCATTCCTCCTGACACAGCTGGTGTAACTGAGTGAGGTTTGTAGGCCTCCTTGCTCGCACACGATTTTTCAGTTCTGCCCACAAATGTTCTATAGAATTGAGGTCAGGGCTTTGTGATGGCCACTCCAATACCTTGACTTTGTTGTCTTTAAGTCATTTTGCCACAACTTTGGAAGTATGCTTGGGGTCATTGTCCATTTGGAAGACCGATTTGCGACCAAGCTTTAACTTCCTGACTGATGTCTTGAGATGTTGCTTCAATATATCCACATAATTTTCCTTCCTCATGATGCCATCTATTTTGTGAAGTGCACCAGTCCCTCCTGCAGCAAAGCACCCCCACAGCATGATGCTGCCACCCCTGTGCTTCACAGTTGGGATGGTGTTCTTCGGCTTGAATGCAACCACCTTTTTCCTCCAAACATAACGATGGTCATTATGGCCAAACAGTTCTATTTTTGTTTCTTCAGACCAGAGGACATTTCTCCAAAAAGTACGATCTTTGTCCCCATGTGCAGTTGCAAACCATAGTCTGTCTTTTTTATGGCGGTTTTGGAGCAGTGGCTTCTTCCTTGCTGAGCTTACTTTCAGGTTATGTCAATATAGGACTCGTTTTACTGTGGATATAGATACTTTTGTACCTGTTTCCTCCAGCATCTTCACAAGGTCCTTTGCTGTTGTTCTGGGATTGATTTCGCACCATAGTACGTTAATCTCTAGGAGACAGAACGCGTCTCCTTCCTGAGCGGTATGACGGCTGTGTGGTCCCATGGTGTTTATACTTGCGTACTATTGTTTGTACAGATGAACGTGGTACCTTCAGGCGTTTGGAAATTGCTCTCAAGGATGAACCAGACTTGTGGAGGACTACAATTTTTTTTCTGAGGTCTTGGCTGATTTCTTTTGATTTTCACATGATGTCAAGCAAAGAGGCACTGAGTTTGAAGGTAGGCCTTGAAATACATACACAGGTACACCTCCAATTGACTCAAATGATGTCAATTAGAAGCTTCTAAAGCCATGACATAATTTTCTGGAATTTTCCAAGCTGTTTAAAGGCACAGTCAACTTAGTGTATGTAAACTTCTGACCCACTGGAATTGTGATACAGTGAATTATAAGTGAAATAATCTGTCTGTAAACAATTGTTGGAAAAATTACTTGTGTCATGCACAATGTAGATGTCCTAACCGACTTGCCAAAACTATAGTTTGTTAACAAGAAATTTGTGGAGTGGTTGAAAAATGAGTTTTAATGACTCCAACCTAAGTGTATGTAAACTTCTGACTTCAACTGTATGTGTTTCCCTGTGTGCATGTGTGTGTGTGTGTGTGTGTGTGTGTGTGTGTGTGTGTGTGTGTGTGTGCATGTGTGCGTACGCATGTTTCTTATCGCCCTAGGACAGATATTCCAGGAGAGCTGATTAGTCGTTATCTTGTGATGTTGATAATGGTAATTATCATAGATAATGTAGTTTTAATGTCTGTTCACAATAACCACTGATTACACACAAACGTATCTCCCATGAGCTCAGCCTGGCCTCTCAGTGGGTGAAACAGGGAAATGGGGTCTTGTGTAGTCCCTTAGTGGGTGAAACAGGTGAATGGGGTCCTATGTGGCCTCTCAGTGGGTGAAACAGGGGAATGGGGTCCTGTGTGGCCTCTCAGTGGGTGAAACAGGGGAATGGGGTCCTGTTTGGCCTCTCAGTGGGTGAAACAGGGGAATGGGGTCCTGTGTGGCCTCTCAGTGGGTGAAACATGGGAATGGGGTCCTGTGTGGCCTCTCAGTGGGTGAAACAGGGAATGGGGTCAAGTGTGGCCTCTCAGTGGGTGAAACAGGGGAATGGGGTCCTGTTTGGCCTCTCAGTGGGTGAAACAGGGAATGGGGTCAAGTGTGGCCTCTCAGTGGGTGAAACAGGGGAATGGGGTCCTGTGTGGCCTCTCAGTGGGTGAAACAGGGGAATGGGGTCCTGTGTGGCCTCTCAGTGGGTGAAACAGGGGAATGGGGTCCTGTGTGGCCTCTCAGTGGGTGAAACAGGGGAATGGGGTCCTGTGTGGCCTCTCAGTGGGTGAAACAGGGGAATGGGGTCCCGTGTGGCCTCTCAGTGGGTGAAACAGGGGAATGGGGTCCTGTGTGGCCTCTCAGTGGGTGAAACAGGGGAATGGGGTCCTGTGTGGCCTCTCAGTGGGTGAAACAGGGGATTGGGCTCCTGTGTGTGTCTGTATGCGAGAGCTGGAGAGTACCATGAGAGTTACAGTGATATGGATGTGGTTGACTGTATGATACAGTTACAGTGTTGATGTACATGTGGTTGACTGTATGGTACAGGTATGCTATCTTAATTTGATCACTTGCAGTGTATTCAAGATTTAAAAAGACTTCTAAAGTTTGTAATTTCCACTTTAAAATGTCAGATTTGGTTAGCCCCAATGAAAAACCCCTACAAACTGTCCCCTTTTCTGTCCATGTCAGATGGTCCAGCACCATCCTCAGAAAACTGCTTTCAGATTTGATCTAATTCTCAGTTCTGGAAAAGGTTCAAATCAAGGTCATGTGACATGATAGCCCGAAACACAGGGCCCTAATTATAATCCACATAATAATTCAAGTCCTGTTGCTGCATGATTATTTTCCTGCTGTGAGAAACTGGTCAAATTAAGATAGCAGATCTGTACATCTGCATGGGGGGTTTGATAAATGCAGGCCACAGACTGCCACACTGAGAGAGAGAGAGAGAGAGAGAGAGAGAGAGAGAGAGAGAGAGAGAGAGAGAGAGAGAGAGAGAGAGAGAGAGAGAGAGAGAGAGAGAGAGAGAAAAAGTGAGATAGAGAGAGACTAGGTTGTGAATGATCTGAGTGACAAGGCAAGAAGGGCCTTCTACGCCATCAAAAGGTACATCAAATTTCACATTCCAATTAGGATCTGGCTACAAATACTCCAATCAATTATAGAATCCATTGCCCTCTATGGTTGTGAGGTCTGGGGTCCACTCACCAAACAAGAATTCACAAAATGAGACAAACACCCAATTGAGTGTGTGATGGGAGGTAGACCATTCGTCTGTTATTACAGGATAATGTCTAACATAAAGCTCAAACAACCTTTTGGGATAAACCTCGACCTCTAGCAATCTGCTGTCTGTCTGCTAGCTCTTAATGCACTGGTGAGCACATAAACTGGTTGCTCTTTGGACAACGTGTGATACACAGTCTGTGTGTGTGTGTGTGTGTTTGTGTGTGTATGTGTTTGTGTGTTTGTGTGTTTATGTGCGTGTGTTGGTGTGTGTGTGTGCGTGTGTGGGTGTGTGTATGTGTGTACTCGTTATCTTGTTGTTTCTGTCTGTTCAGCCACTGAGACTGGTTTCTCCACTGGTCTCTCCACTGGTCTCTCCACCGGTCTCTCCACTGGTCTATTTGTGTGGGGTGAATGGCTCTGTGATTCCCGATGCGGCAGGACTAGATCTTAAAGAAGCCACTCTGTGATCATCTATCACTGCCTGCCGAGACGATTTTCACAAGCCCTGGTTTTTCTATTTCTCTTTAAGAGCTTTCCTTCTCTGCTCAGAGACACACAAACACACACACACACACACACACACACACAACCTCATATTAGCCTGCTTCTTTTTCCCCGAAGAGCTGATAAAAGCAGAAGTACACCAAGTAAAAACCACACACACACACACACTTCAAAACATACCTCACGCAGTCTAATCTATCCTCTGAGTGTACATCCAGGTACTACAGAAACACACCATGAGACAAGCACCATAATGTAAAACACAATCATCCCAGGGAGACACATCCATCCTCCAGCCTTTACCTGAATAAAAAAAAACATAAACAATTACACAACAATAACATGGACTACTGTCTGGAAATGTGTTCAACAGCACTCAGCTTATCTATCAGACTGCCTTTAAAATGCACTGTTTTGCAATTCAAACAGGGGAGGACCGTGGAGGAGTAGAAGAGAGAGGTATGAGATAGAGGAGATCGGGAGATTCAGTCTGTAGGGTTCACTAAGGCTGTGTTCACACACGCAGGTACACACACAGACACACACGGAAATGTGCACACACATACACACAAATGGACACACACACACACGTACACACACACAGAAACGCGCAATCCTTATCGGGACCTATATTAGAGCCTTGGGTTTTTTCACACCTAGGCAATTGGCCTCCTCTTGTCAGAGCAATATTGAACGGATGATGAGATGCTAGATAAATGTGTGCTCCAGGGCCTTTTACTCTTCTCTGAGTTGGGTATCCATGGAGATAATTGTGGAAGGGGCTATAGGGTTTGTGTGCCTGGGGAAAATGCATGGAGAGATATTAGAACAGCTATTCTCAGAGTGATTAACATGGGGGGAAATTATTGATGCGGACGTTTATATCAGCAATATAAATTGATGATGAGGTAGCTATATTCAAATGTTGCTTGCTATGAAATGGAAACCATATTTGGTGACTGCCTAAACAGATAAAAGAGAATGTTTTATTGTAGTCATAACTATTCAATGTCGAAAACCAAATCATAATCACACACAAATAAACTACATGACCAAAAGTATGTGGACACCTTCTCGTCAAATATCTCATTGCAGAATTATGGGCATGAAGCGTGATTCATTACTCCATGAAGCGCCCAACGAACAGTTCTTATTCAGACATTGCTTCCAAAGGCGGTTTGGAACTTGGTAGTGAGTGTTGCAACTGAGGACAGATGATTTTTACACGCTATGCGCTTCAGCACTCGCCAGTCCCATTCTGTGAGCTTGTGTGGCCTACTAATTCGTGGCTGAGCCGTTGTTGCTCCTAGATGTTTCCACTTCACAATAACATCACTTACAGTTGACCGGGGCAGCTCTAGCAGGGCAGAAATTTGACGAACTGACTTGTTGGAAAGGTGGCATCCTATGAGCTCTTCAGTAAGGCCATTGCATGGCTGTGTGCTCGATTTTATACACCGGTCAGCAACGGGTGGGGGTCCATATACTTTTGTATATACTGTATAGTGTGCATACATATATGACAGGAGGCAGATCCTACTCAATAATGCAGAGTCACAGCATGCAAGGCCATCAACATGGCCACCAACCCTGTCATACTATAATTCCCATGAGGCCGTTGGGTCAGGAGGATCATCCAGGTGACCTTTTCAAACAGGACACATAACTTGAACATGACATACATGACTAATGCCTGTTTGATATTCAGAAGAAACGCAGAGACGATTGTATGGTGAACCATGCACATTCACATAATAAAAAAGCTGCAAGGATATACCTAAGCCTAGGGCTAGCGTTCCCAGTGTGAATACAGTTGAAAAAAAAGTGCTATTTTTAACAGTTTCTGTGAAACCATTCATTATGGCTTGAAAGAGTTGGAATGGAGTTACAGTGGGGGAAAAAAGTATTTAGTCAGCCACCAATTGTGCAAGTTCTCCCACTTAAAAAGATGAGAGAGGCCTGTAATTTTCATGATAGGTACACGTCAACTATGACAGACAAAATGAGAGAGAAAAAAATCCAGAAAATTACATTGTAGGATTTTTAATGAATTTATTTGCAAATTATGGTGGAAAATAAGTATTTGGTCAATAACAAAAGTTTCTCAATACTTTGTTATATACCCTTTGTTGGCAATGACACAGGTCAAACGTTTTCTGTAAGTCTTCACAAGGTTTTCACACACTGTTGCTGGTATTTTGGCCCATTCCTCCATGCAGATCTCCTCTAGAGCAGTGATGTTTTGGGGCTGTCGCTGGGCAACACGGACTTTCAACTCCCTCCAAAGATTTTCTATGGGGTTGAGATCTGGAGACTGGCTAGGCCACTCCAGGACCTTGAAATGCTTCTTACGAAGCCACTTCTTCGTTGCCCGGGCGGTGTGTTTGGGATCATTGTCATGCTGAAAGACCCAGCCACGTTTCATCTTCAATGCCCTTGCTGATGGAAGGAGGTTTTCACTCAAAGTCTCACGATACATGGCCCCATTCATTCTTTCCTTTACACGGATCAGTCGTCCTGGTCCCTTTGCAGAAAAAACAGCCCCAAAGCATGATGTTTCCACCCCCCATGCTTCACAGTAGGTATGGTGTTCTTTGGATGCAACTCAGCATTCTTTGTCCTCCAAACACGACGAGTTGAGTTTTTACCAAAGAGTTCTATTTTGGTTTCATCTGACCATATGACATTCTCCCAATCCTCTTCTGGATCATCCAAATGCACTCTAGCAAACTTCAGACGGGCCTGGACATGTACTGGCTTAAGCAGGGGGACACGTCTGGCACTGCAGGATTTGAGTCCCTGGCGGCGTAGTGTGTTACTGATGGTAGGCTTTGTTACTTTGGTCCCAGCTCTCTGCAGGTCATTCACTAGGTCCCCCTGTGTGGTTCTGGGATTTTTGCTCACCGTTCTTGTGATCATTTTGACCCCACAGGGTGAGATCTTGCGTGGAGCCCCAGATCGAGGGAGATTATCAGTGGTCTTGTATGTCTTCCATTTCCTAATAATTGCTCCCACAGTTGATTTCTTCAAACCAAGCTGCTTACCTATTGCAGATTCAGTCGTCCCAGCCTGGTGCAGGTCTACAATTTTGTTTCTGGTGTCCTTTGACAGCTCTTTGGTCTTGGCCATAGTGGAGTTTGGAGTGTGACTGTTTGAGGTTGTGGACAGGTGTCTTTTATACTGATAACAAGTTCAAACAGGTGCCATTAATACAGGTAATGAGTGGAGGACAGAGGAGCCTCTTAAAGAAGAAGTTACAGGTCTGTGAGAGCCAGAAATCTTGCTTGTTTGTAGGTGACCAAATACTTATTTTCCACCATAATTTGCAAATAAATTCATTAAAAATCCTACAATGTGATTTTCTGGATCTTTTTTCTCTCAATTTGTCTGTCATAGTTGACGTGTACCTATGATGAAAATTACAGGCCTCTCTCATCTTTTTAAGTGGGAGAACTTGCACAATTGGTGGCTGTTTAAATACTTTTTTCCCCCACTGTATATTCAATGCTCCAAAAGCTTCTCTGCTGGCATGGCTCTGTTGAAATCATGTTGAACTCTGTTGCACTTTGAACCTGTGTGAGGCTTGATAGAGTGCAGGCTGTGAACGTGTTGACACTACTAGAATCACACAGAATAGGAAAGAGTTGGCTCTGTCTGCAGAATGACAAATGAGCTCTCAGCTCTGCATGACTCCTGATTTCAGTAACACACACCAGCACACACACAGGCGTATATATGAAACACAGAGATGAATTAAATGAATGAAAAGATGTACACTCTTGCACGCACACACACACACACAATTCTGTACACATACACAAACACACAAGTATACATACACACACAATTATACACAAAATCGTGTACAAACAGACACATATTTCTATTCTCCAGAGATGCGGTGTGTGAAGCTGTTCAAACAGACGGTATCCGAGTATCATGAAGAGTAAATGTCTGCTTAGTGATTTTCAGTTGTAGAGTAGTGTAGAGTAGAGCAGAGTAGAGTAGAGCAGAGCAGAGCAGAGCAGAGTAGAGTAGAGTAGAGTAGAGCAGAGCAGAGTAGAGCAGAGCAGAGCAGAGCAGAGTAGAGTAGAGTACAGTACAGTACAGTACAGTAGAGTACAGTAGAGCAGAGCAGAGCAGATTAGAGCAGAGTAGAGCAGAGTACAGTAGAGTAGAGTACAGTAGAGTACAGTAGAGTACAGTAGAGTAGAGCAGAGTAGAGTACAGTAGAGTACAGTAGAGCAGAGTAGAGTCGAGTAGAGTAGAGTAGAGTAGAGTAGAGTAGAGTAGAGTAGAGCAGAGCAGGCTGTGGAACTGTTTGATTACTAAAATCACCACTCCTATGCACTCTACCTAAACACACTGCAATGACACACAGGGTCTACCTAAACACACAGACACACACACACACACACACACACACACACACACACACACACACACACACACACACACACACACACACACACACACACACACACACACACACACACACACACACACACACAATAACTACCCATGCCATTTCCTACTGTTAGTGTATTTATTTACTCTCCTAATTATGCTGTTCCATGACTCCTGGGACTTGCAGTGAGGCATACCCACATTAACATATAATGCCATTTAAACCACCATTTAAACCACAGCAGGCCAGTGGAGATGAGGACAGGGGGGCAAAGGCACACCTAACCTTACAGACAGCTTAATGTGAACACTACCTCTAATTAGAATTGATATTTTACTTTATATAACCCTCTGGCCTAAGAATGTAATGGGGTTTATACTCAGATAATGATGTAGTTACAACTCTAAGCCTGAGATATACACTGAGTTTACAGAACATTAAGGACACCTTCCTAATATTTAGTTGCCCTCAGAACAGCCTCAATTCGTCGGGGTATGGACTCTACAAGGTGTTGAAAGCGTTCCACAGGAATGCTGGCCCATGTTGACTCCAATGCTTCCCACAGTTGTGTCAAGTTGGCTGGATGACCTTTGGGTGGTGGACCATTCTTGATACACACGAGAAACGGTTGAGCGCGAAAAACCGAGCAGTGTTGCAGTTCTTGACACAAACCGATGCGCCTGACACCTACTACCATACCCTGTTCAAAGGCACTTAAATATTTTGTCTTGCCCATATACCCTCTGAATGGCACACATACACAATCCATGTCTCAATTATCTCAAGGCATAAAAATCCTTCTTTAACCTGTCTCTTCCCCTTCATCTACACTGATTGAAGTGGATTTAACAAGTGACATCAATAAGGGGTCAACTTTCACCTGGATTCACCTGGTCAGTCTATGTCATGGAAAGAGCAGGTGTCTGTAATGTTTTGTCCTCCTGGTGTATATATCCATACAGTTGACTCATGTCCTGATAAATGTATATCAGAAAAGTCTAAACTCACAAGTCCCAAACCAAATACATTATTGCGTCACAGCTCCATATCAGTGTGTTGCAATCACAACAGTACCAAGTCACAGCATTCATCAAGACTGGACTGTGCTTCATGTCATTCTGAATATGTGATATATGACAGGAGTTCACATTACTAAGATTACATGATTCCTCTAACTCTGACATGACATCACCCTGATGTCACCGTTCTTCAACCTGATTGGCAGGTGGGCGCGACTCAATCACCTCTGGTCAACCAGCATGGATGTCAAAAACCAGCCAGTCAGCAGGCTGACTTCACAAGATGGACAGTACGGCTGCTGGGTCTAGTGGTCTCTCGCCAGTCAGCAGGCTGACTTCACAAGATGGACAGTACGGCTGTAGGGTCTAGTGGTCTCTCGCCAGTCAGCAGGCTGACTTCACAAGATGGACAGTACGGCTGTAGGGTCTAGTGGTCTCTCGCCAGATCACACAAACAAATTTCACACACACAAAGGATGAACCATTTTAATAAACAAATATTTCACTCTCTCACACACACACACACACACTCTGAAGCCAGGGGAAAGAGGTTTTTAATTACATTGTGACTGATGACCTGGCTGAATATTAAGCTTGCTAACGGGCTTCACACTATAAACACAGTGACACAACCTGGAGGGGAAAACACATCCACCGCCTAGTTATTCTCACAAATGGAATTTAGAAGACAGCACTTCCAGCCAAATCATCTGTCCATGGATTCAATTGGGCCTATTGACAACTTGTTTATCCCTCTCTTATTGAGGTGACTGTTATCCCTAAACTGACTTCTGGGTTGATTTGTGTTACCCTCCTTCCATTAACACTGTCATACTGTCTCCTACAACCTTCTCCCTTCATCTATGACATACAGACTGTGATTGTAAATTCTTTCAACTTGTTTTGTAATGTTCATTTGCAATGTGCTGACCTGAACAAGAAGACCCACCCACTCAAGTGGACAATAAAGGTATTGTATTAATCTCCAATTAAGCTAATTAACTCACTAATCAACAGAAATGGAAACTATTACAAAGCCAGATAAGATTTCTATCTTCTCCAGAGGTACATGGAGACAGATATACTCAAAATGGCCGCCTTGACCATGCAGAAATAGCTAATGTCTAGCACCCACTTTGTCGAGTGTGTAAGTGCAATTTCCCAGTTCCAACCGTGTGTTTAAAAAATAGTGGGAGGTTGTCTTTTATTTAGCCGTAATGCATGATGGCAAGGAAGCCCTCCACCAAGGTAAAAAGGCTCAAAGTAGGACAGGAGAGGAGAGGAGATATTTATGCATTTTGTTTTTAAAAAATTGGCTAAAGATTCTACTTACTTTGTCATTATGGGGTATTTTGAATTCAGGCTGTAACAACAAAATGTGGAATAAGTACAGGGGTATGAATACTTTCTGAAGGCTACTGTACACATTCAGATAGAGGGGTTGAACTGAGTGTGAAATCTACCTGAAAACCCAAGCCTGTCAACGGATGGGAATGTGTGGGTACATTGTTTTGGTTTATTAAGGCTGGAAACAAGCATGAAGGCTTAACAAATAGGACAGAAACAAATTCACACAAACACTCTCTCAACTTCTTCTCTCCCATACCATACCCTCTTACAGGAGAAAATCCAAACAGGTTTCCAAGGTACCTATGAAACCAATGGGCTCCTCTCATTTATATACACTGTCAGAAATGTCCCCATTTGTCAAAATTACAACTCAGAATTGCTGTGATAATTTGGTTTTTATGCAAGCCTATAAAGAATTATGGTGAATTTCGCAATAAAATGTCACTTTTGTTTAACTTGAAGATAAGTCTTCCCTTCTTTCTATCTCTTTCTGTACTCTGAAACCAGCCTCTCCTCTCCATCTCTGCCACCCTGTTAAGGCTGGTTTACAGTTGGTCTATCGACATGTCTGTAGACAGTTGTCGCAGTGACATCATAAATATTCTATGGTTGTCCGACATCAATCACAAAACGACAGCCACTGCATGACATCAGCAGCACAGTGCTCAAAATAGCATACTTGCCCTATTTAAACACCAATAAACCCATCTGTTTAAAAATGAATTTAGAAAATATCAACCTAGCAAGCCAGGCAACTAAAAGCAACTTTCTAAACAATGTTTTGGTTTGTTGCTAGCTTGATAGCTAGCTAGCTGGCTAGCCGGTTCAAATAATGACCAGAGTATAGTTGACAACACCTTACCTTTTGTTACTTTTTATTCATTATTATAGGAAAATAAATGCACCACAACAACATTATTATTTACAAGGTCGTGATGGCGAGCTTACAGAAAACAGCTTATGGTTGTGAGTGTGACCCAAAAAAAAGTTGGTAATTCTATCTTAGAATTTTAAAACTCCTGCACCGTCTTGTCACAGATGAATTTGGTATTGTTGCTGTAGCAGGCCATGTAACCACGACAATGGACATTGCGACAGTCACAGAGACATTCACTTTTTTAATGTCTGTGCAACAAGGAAGCCGACAGTCGCATTCTGTAGAGGAGGTATCACTAGACTAGAGGAGACCTAAAAACATTCTACAGAGGAGGTATCACTAGACTAGAGGAGACAGCTCAGCGTTCAACACCATAATGCCCTCAAAGCTAATCACTAAGCTAAGGATCATGGGACTAAACACCTCCCTGGATCCTGGACTTCCTGACGGGCCGCCCCCCAGGTGGTAAGGGTAGGTAACAACACATATGCCACGTTGATCCTCAACATGGGGGCCCCTCAGGGATGCGTGCTCAGTCCCCTCCTGTACTCCCTGTTCACCCTTGACTGCATGGCCAGGCACGACTCCAATACCATCATTAAGTTTGCTTACGACACAACAGTGGTAGGCCTGATCTCCCTCAACGTGATCAAGACAAAGGAGATGATTGTGGACTCAGGAAAAAAAAGAGGACTGAGCACACCCCCATTCTCATCGTCGGGGCTAATTTTTTTGGCTTCTACCCCCAAGCCATAAAAAAATTTATGCATTGTTGGTTAAGGGCTGTAAGTAAGCATTTCACTGTAATGTCTACACCTGTTGTATTCGGCGCATGTGGCCAATACAATTTGATTTGATTTGATTTGACCTAGTAACATTCTGTAGAGGAGGTATCAGTATCACTAGACTAGAGGAGACCTAGTAACATTTTATAGAGGAGGTATCACTAGACTAGAGGAGACCTAGTAACATTCTGTAGAGGAGGTATCACTAGACTAGAGGAGGCCTGGGGGACGTGGCCCCTGAGTGGTCATTGTGTGTATGTCTGTTTCTCCCTTCTGTCGGCCCCTTTCTACTCCACTGACGACAGCCCTCTCTCTTTTCACCCTTTCTCCCTCTCTTCCCAAGAGCCCTCCACTCCTCTCAGACCACATAACCATACATATAGCGCCATGCTAAAGCATCCTGCCAACAGACCATATGCCACATCGCACAGAACATCTCCAGTTTCCCTCAGACAAAAAATAACAAGTCACATTTCTGTACACAGCACCCTATCTCCCAGCTATCACCTTGCCAGGCAATGTCAGGCTCCCATTCACCCACATTCTTTTCTTATCAAACAACAACAGCAATGAAACCAAACCAACAACATCACAACAAGCAAAACTGAAAAAAATCTAATCCAACCCTTGAAGGAGAAGAGCGAGAGGAGAGAGAGAGAGAGAGAGAGAGAGAGAGAGAGAGAGAGAGAGAGAGAGAGAGAGAGAGAGAGAGAGAGAGAGAGAGAGAGAGAGAGAGAGAGAGAGAGAGAGTGAGAGAGAGAGAGAGAGAGAGAGAGAGAGAGAGAGAGAGAGAGAGAGAGAGAGAGAGAGAGAGAGAGAGAGTGAGAGAGAGAGAGAGAGAGAGAGAGAGAGAGAGAGAGAGAGGAAAAGAGAGAAGGAGAGAGAGAACTAGCATTCTAGAACCCATTGCCCTTTATGGTTCTGAGGTCTGGGGTCCGCTCACCAACCAAGAATTCACAAAATGGGAAAAACACCAAATTGAGACTCTGCATGCAGAATTGTGTACAACGTAAAACACCAAATAATGCATGCAGAGCAGAATTAGGCCAATACCAGCTAATTATCAAAATCCAGAAAAGAGCCGTTAAATTCTATAACCACTTAAAAGGAAGCGATTCCCAAACCTTCCATAACAAAGCCATCACCTACAGAGAGATGAACTTGGAGAAGAGTCCCCTAAGTAAGCTTGTCCTGGGGCTCTGTTCACAAACACAAACAGACCCCACACAGCCCCAGGACAACAACAACAACAAAATTAGACCCAACCAAATCATGAGAAAACAAAAAGAGAATTACTTGACACATTGGAAAGAACAAACAAAAAAACTGAGCAAACTAGAATGCTATTTGGCCCTAAACAGAGAGTACACAGTGGCAGAATACCTGACCACTGTGACTGACCCAAACTTAAGGAAAGCTTTGACTATGTACAGACTCAGTGAGCATAGCCTTGCTATTGAGAAAGGCCGCCGTAGGCAGACCTGGCTCTCAAGAGAAGACAGGCTATATGCACACAGCCCACATAATGAGGTGGAAACTGAGCTGCACTTCCTAACCTCCTGCCAAATGTATGACCATATTAGAGACACATAGTTCCCTCAGATTACAGCGATCCACAAAGAATTCGAAAACAAACCCAATTTTGATAAACTCCCTTATCTACTGGGTGAAAAACCACAGTGTGCCATCACAGCTGCAAGATGTGTGACCTGTTGCCACAAGAAAAGGGCAACCAGTGAAGAACAAACACCATTGTAAATACAACCCATATTTATGTTTATTTATTTTCCCATTTGTACTTTAACTATTTGCACATTGTTACAACACTGTATATATACATAATATGACATTTGAAATGTCTTTATTCTTTTGAAACTTCTGAGTGTAATGTTTACTGTTAATATTTATTGTTTATTTCACTTTTGTTTACTCTCTACTTCACTTGCTTTGGCAATGTTAACACACGTTTCCCATGCCAATAAAGCCCTTACAGTTTTTCTCAGTCGCTTTGGTGCATTTCTTAGATCAAAAGTGCAATTCTTGATACTACTTGTACAAATTCCAAATCATCTAGTCACTTGTGCACATCATTAAAGCAATTTCTTATTCCTTTGAACAAATTGCAATTGCTTTTGTACATATTGCAATTGATAATGTACAAGTGTCAGCTTTTTTCCACATTTTCAATTGCTCATGTCATGTTGATCAAAATATAGTAGATGGTTCTCTGTTGAATAGTCTTACCCCTCAAAACATCTAGGCATTAGTTCCTTGCATAAGCCATTACATGCAAAATTGTTGAACTATTTGTCATAAACTGTCAAGCATAGTTTTACACATTTCTATTAGACCTTTTGTACAAAAACGTAAATTGCTGAATCGTGCAGGTGAAATTAACCCTCACTCATGAAGGAATGTAAAGTGTTAGTTCAACCAACAATCAACCAGTTGTCTAAATTGCTCAAAGGTGCATCTCATGAAGAATCAATTGGCAAGCATATATAGACAGACCACAACACAGAGTTGCAATTTTCCAATAATGGATGGACAAGGAAACGAACAGGGTCAACAGCCAAGAGGAGGAAGAAGAGGAGCAAGGATGCGTGGTGGAAGGCAAAACAGAGGAAGAGGCAGAAGAGGACATAGGCGCATATCTGATGACATAAGGGCCACTATTGTAGACCATGTTGTCAATCATGGCCTTACAATGGCTGAGGCGGGTCGAAGGGTGCAGCCGAATATTGGGAGATCAACCGTGTCCTCAATAGTACAAACGTTTTCGAAGAGAGAACAGGTATGTCCACCAATGTACAGTGCACTCTTACTGTATATAAGCAGTATACTGTATACTTCCTACAATGCTTCATATTACAGTAGTCCACTTGTATTTCACAGCATACAGAAATATACTCTATACAGATACATACTGCACCTTACATGCACCCACCTGTATGTTTTACAGTAAAATGTGTGTTCGCATAGTTTTTGTCTATGTGAAAGTGTGCGATGCATCACTGCATTTTTCCACACATAGGACTGCAAGATTACCTCAAACCGGTGGCAGAGGACGCCTTTTCACACCTCAACAGGAGGAGGCTATTTGCACCATGGTCCGAGCAAACAATGCCATGAGACTCAGGAAATACAAAGGACCATTATAGAAGACAACGATGTCTTTGAAAACATCCATACGGTTAGCATCTCAACCATCGACAGGGTGCTGCATAGAAACCAGATGAGTATGAAACAGCTGTACCGTGTACCATTCCAAAGGAATGAGGACAGAGTTAAGGAGCTACGGTACCAGTATGTACAGGTAAAACATATATCTATGTAACTACTTTACAGCAACATTTTATAGTGTTACATAGTACAGTAAGCATAAACTGCACACATTTCCATTGCTGTGGAAGGAACATGCAATATATGTACATTTTATGTCACTCTTCCTTACCAAAACAAATTCAACTGTGTGTTCTGGGATATAGCGTATAATGGAGTTGGAATCAAGTGAACCCTCTCACAACTTTGTATACGTGGATGAGGCTGGCTTCAACCTGACCAAATGCAGAAGGCGGGGTCGGAATATCATCGGTCACAGAGCTACTGTGGATTTGCCAGGCCAACGGGAGGAAATATCACCATGTGTGCTGCTATTTCGGAGCATGGTGTCCTAACCCATATCCCCCCTTTTAGGGCCATACAACACCCAGCATCTACTCAACTTTTAGAGACTCTCTACAGGGGCTCTCATCCCTGATGATGAGAGGGGTCTGTTTAGAGAGGATTTGCCAAAGTATGTGGTCATTTGTGATAATGTGAGTTTCCATCGATCAAACATCATAAGGCAATGGTTTGTGACCCACCCGAGGATGCTCATAGAATTCCTCCCACCTTATTCACCATTCCTTAACCCAATTGAGGAGTTCTTTTCAGCATGGAGGTGGAAGGTGTACGATCGTCAGCCACACACACAGATGACCCTGCTGGCTGCAATGGATGCAGCATGTGAGGACACCACAGTAGACGCCTGCAGAGGATGGATAAGGCATTCCAAAAGATTCTTTCCACGTTGCATTGGAAGGGAAAATATCCGGTGTGATGTGGATGAGAATATGTGCCCTGACAGACAGGAACGTCTGGATGTGTAGAGACAGCACTAGAACAGTGCTGTGGGCAAAGTTGTGCCTTAGGGGTGGTTTCCTGTGTTTCTTTCTAATTTAGTTTTTTTTTCCTTTGTGCCCCTTGGGTTTTCCAGTCTCTTTCAATCAATAACCCACATACAGTAATATGTAAATAGTACTGTTGAAATTGATATATGCCATAGAAGTGCAGCCTTGTGCATTTTCAATACAGTAACTGTCATCCAAACTGTAGCCTAAGTTTACATCAGGTAATACTGTCAAAGTACACAGTTCCATTGACAACATGCCTAAACATTTTGACAACCTTGTTCGTGAACAATGACTCAATGACTTATCATTCTGATGACAATGACATGATCATTGGCATGAATATTTACTTTTGAGAGATGTACTAAGGATTTTTAGTGACTGACTAGCTTTAGAAACATATCTATTGTATATTGCAGTTTGTACAAATTGTTCTGAGAAATGCACTTATTATTTTGCACATGTTAGGGATGATGTGAAAAATGCACCAAAGCGACTGAGAAAAACTGTAAATTGAAATTGAAATTGAATTGAGAGAGCGAGAGAGCGAGAGAGAGAGCGAGAGAGAGAGAGAGAGAGAGAGAGAGAGAGAGAGAGAGAGAGAGAGAGAGAGAGAGAGAGAGAGAGAGAGAGAGAGAGAGAGAGAGAGAGAGAGAGAGAGAGAGAGAGAGAGAGAGAGAGAGAGAGAGAGAGAGAGAGAGAGAGAGAGAGAGAGAGAGAGAGAGAGAGAGAGAGAGAGAGAGAGAGAGAGAGAGAGAGAGAGAGAGAGAGATAGATAGATAGATAGATAGATAGATAGATAGATAGATAGATAGATAGATAGATAGATAGATAGGCAATGTAAAAAACAGGAGACCTGAAGAAACGTCAGGTTAATCCTCCAGAGCAAGGCCGTCTCCCGAGAGAAAGGAGAAAGAGAAAACCAGAGCAACTTTTTTACGCTCTTCTTTTCTTCTTTTTATCACCTGCCTTTCTGCCATCGCCAAGTCAATCCACAATGGAGGCTGTAAACAGATTAGCCTACCCACTCATCCAGCCATACTGACATCTAGAAAAGGATTACAGCTACCCTGTCCTCAGTCAGAGTCTGTGATAGGGTGTCAAATCTCTAAACAGATTAAAACAAATTCAAGAAATCTGAAATATTACTCATCTCTGAAATCTCCCAGCTGTTTGTTTGTGCCATATTAAATTATCGAAAGACAAGAGTTATAGGTTAATAATATTTATAACATTTTCCCTGATGGAAAATACTGATAAACATCTCTTTCTGATATCAATTAGTGAAGAGCAGCAGTGAAAAATACATACAAGGCATCGACAACAAAACCCAACCAGACGATACAACTGCAGAACAGACACTATATTTCTACCATCACACAGACAGACAACATGGCCATGGCACGCCAGACACAGAGATGAAAGAGAACAAGAATAATCTGGATAATAATGAGCTTTTGAGAAAGGTGGTCCTCTGTAGCTCAGCTGGTAGAGCACGGCGCTTGTAACGCCAGGGTAGTGGGTTCGATCCCTGGGACCACCCATACACAAAAATGTATGCACGCATGACTGTAAGTCGCTTTGGATAAAAGCGTCTGCTAAATGGCATATTATTATTAAAGGAGAGGAACAGGAGGAGTTGAAAGACAGGGTCATGTTGAGTACATTTTCCATCTGGACCACACAAGGTAGACTGACTCAAAAATATCCTGTTATTTTGGGAAGGCTACTGGGAAAACAGAGAATCTATTCCAGGTTTTCTGTATCACTGAAATACAAAATGTTCCATTTCTATATTCCTTTGCGAGATCATACTTGAAATGCAGTTTTGATTGCTGATGATTGCATAATTATGATTGCTGATGCTTCTGGACAACACAATCCTCATACTTCTAAACTTCTTTGTTGAGAGGTTAGGTGAGAAGTTCCTTTCAGTGTAGAACTCTCATCTCATCATTAACACTGGGGTGTGGTTCAAGACCTGTTCTTGTTGATTCTAACGTTTATTTTCCTACTATACGTGACAAGAATAAAGGTGTGAAGACAGCTATATCACAGGTGTCAGAGTGCTAACGATGTGTTCCTCATGACGTACAAGGTGCCAACATGGCTGTTCTAGCTCTCAGGAAAAAGAGAGAAGCTTGTGAAGAGAAACAAAATGTCACAGGTGGTTCCTCATACTCACAAAAGCTAAAATAACTCTAAAATGTATTGCACACAACAGCAAGCAAGCACTAATAATACCACATAGCCACCAAAGCGACTCAGCCATTTACCCTCCCATCACTATCAACAACATGACTGCAGTAATCACAGTACCAGTGACAAGGTAATGGTCCAGTCTGGCACACAACCTACTTTACTGTGGGACAGCTCTGACGCAAACAACCAACAATAACCAACAAACAAATGATATAGCAGTCCAATAACAGAGATCCTCATCCCACAGAGACTTGAAGAGGGCTTTTCAAAATGGATGCCCTCTGTGACTCAGAGCTCTAAGGACAAATGGAATGCAGAGTCAAGCCACACAGAACACAGAGCAGCAACACAGACCACAGAGCAGCAACACAGAACACAGAGCAGCAACACAGAACACAGAGCAGCAACACAGAACACAGAGCAGCAACACAGAACACAGAGCAGCAACACAGACCACAGAGCAGCAACACAGACCACAGAGCAGCAACACAGAACACAGAGCAGCAACACAGAACACAGAGCAGCAACACAGAACAGAGCAGCAACACAGAACACAGAGCAGCAACACAGAACATAGAGCAGCAACACAGACCACAGAGCAGCAACACAGAACACAGAGCAGCAACACAGAACACAGAGCAGCAACACAGAACACAGAGCAGCAACACAGAACAGAGCAGCAACACAGAACACAGAGCAGCAACACAGAACAGAGCAGCAACACAGAACATAGAGCAGCAACACAGACCACAGAGCAGCAACACAGAACACAGAGCAGCAACACAGAACACAGAGCAGCAACACAGAACACAGAGCAGCAACACAGAACACAGAGCAGCAACACAGAACACAGAGCAGCAACACAGACCACAGAGCAGCAACACAGACCACAGAGCAGCAACACAGAACACAGAGCAGCAACACAGACCACCACCACTCAGGATCAGTGCTGGAGATGAGGCAAAGTTTCAACACTTTTAATAGTGTCTGCCGATTACAATCTTAATGAAAAGTTTCCTCTCTCTCTCTCCGTGATTCTTACTCTCTGTCTCCCTGTGTATTCGTCTCCCGCTCCTTCTCTCACTCCCTCTCTCCCTCTCTTTCTCTCTCTCTGGGAGTGACTGCTGCATTTGAGGACATGATGATTGATGGGTGAGATACCAGGAAATGAATTGCTGATAAAGCTTTGGGCTGTGAGGGCTATTTAGGGAGTACTGTGTGAGAATGGATCCCCTGGGTCCATTTACGGCCCTCCTGCCCACTCGCCCTCCCCTTACACACACACACACACACACACACACACACACACACACACACACACACACACACACACACACACACATACACAGGCACACACACAGGCACAAACACACACAGCTCATTTTGACGGTTGAGTCTTGAGGGCTGACATGGTGATGAGATGACAGAGGCTTACTGTCAGGATTCAGAGAGAGACAACATGTCACTGTACAGTCTGACTCAGAGGCTTACACAGATTGAATAGCACACATACTGTGTCCAAGTCCTCCAATTCGAAAGTCAACCTGCTACAGCGTTGTGATGTGGTTGGACCATGATGGAATTCCAAACCAATCAAAAGGGATTGAGACAGAAATCCCCAAAACCCATTTCAGACATCGTCCAATATGGACAATAGGCAGAAGACCGAATGCAAGCTAGACTTAAGCATTTATTTAGATTAAAGACAGATAAAATATTGAGAAAGATGAGGGTGTCAGATTATTATAGAAATGACAGAAGAGCCTGCTGGTGAGCTGGGAATAGAGTATATTTGAATGGGAATCACTCTCCGTTTGATAGAGAATTAATATTGGTGCCATATTATACACACTCAAATGCTGGGAGCCCCGTTCCAACCTCACTCTATTTGGACTGAGGAAATCCATTTGGGCCAAAATGACTGAGTGATTTGGATTTAGATGGCTTCCACACGGAAAGGGAAAGAGAGTGAGTGAGAGAGAAAGAAAGAAAGAAAGAAAGAAAGAAAGAAAGAAAGAGATTGAAAAAAAATTGACAGAAATAAGGGAAAGAAATTGGGAGAGTAATAAAGTGTGAGAAGATAATTACAGAGAATGGAGAGACAGAATGGAGAGACAGAATGGAGAGACAGAATGGAGAGACAGAATGGAGAGACAGAATAGAGAGACAGAATGGAGAGACAGAATGGAGAGACAGAATGGAGAGACATAATGGAGAGACATAATGGAGAGACAGAATGGAAAGACAGAATAGAGAGACAGAATGGAGAGACAGAATGGAAAGACAGAATGGAGAGACAGAATGGAGAGACAGAATGGAGAGACAGAAAAGAGAGACAGAATGGAGAGACAGAATGGAGAGACAGAATGGAGAGACAGAATGGAGAGACAGAATAGAGACAGAATGGAGAGACAGAATGGAGAGACAGAATAGAGAGACAGAATGGAGAGACAGAATGGAGAGACAGAATGGAGAGACAGAATAGAGAGACAGAATGGAGAGACAGAATGGAGAGACAGAATGGAGAGACAGAATGGAGAGACAGAATAGAGAGACAGAATAGAGAGACAGAATGGAGAGACAAAATGGAGAGACAGAATAGAGAGACAGAATGGAGAGACAGAATAGAGAGACAGAATGGAGAGACAGAATGGAGAGACAGAATGGTGAGACAGAATTGAGAGACAGAATGGAGAGACAGAATAGAGAGACAGAATGGAGAGACAGAATGGAGAGACAGAATAGAGAGACAGAATGGTGAGACAGAATAGAGAGACAGAATGGAGAGACAGAATGGAGAGAAAAGGAGAAAAGGAGAGAGAGCTAATGACTGTTTTATCTGTGATGCCTCTCTCTCGCTCTCCCCGCCTGGTATGATGTTAGGGTAAACAGAGAATAGGCGTTGAACGGAATGCTGGAAATGCACTGGTAGGGCTTTGGCGGTCACAACATTTCGTCAGGAGGTGATTGTCAAGGAAATAACTGTCAGTCTCACGGTAATTGCCTGTTAATTAACATAAACACATTTAGCATCTCCTGGCTTGCACACATAGCGTACAAGCCACTGATGCTGACCTTCGGAACATCTACATTTTAAAAAGTCTAATAAATCCATGTAATATAGCACTTTCACAATAAATCCATTATTTATTTTAGACAGGTCTAAAGAAGCATGATATTAAGAAAATGTAGTCTATTTCAGAAGAACAGAAAATCATACTCTGAGATGTCCTTATGTTTGGTCCTGATCTGGATATGCCAAATGGCTGTGGGCTACATTAGTTCATTTAGCAGACAAGATTTGCTTAGAATTCTGTGGCACTATTTTATAGTATGAAGAATACAATTGAACAAAGCTGAATTAAATATATAGGATATTTTTTCCAAACAATTTGAGGGAGTGTACACATGCGGCTATTCTGTGTTGAGCAGTTAACAAAGAAATAGGTACTCCTATATGCTTAATTTAGAGTTATTAATGTAACTTTAGTTGTTCTACAAATGTTGGGATATATGTTCTGATTTTTAATACATTGTAAGGCTGCATGATGCGACTCTAATGATGATTTGAAAAAAGTTGATTGAAAGGCATGAGCTCTGCTTTGTTTTTTTGCGCAGGCTGTACACACTACATCAGTCACTCATTCACAGTTTGACAAGCACTTGATAATTATTAGAATTTCACAGAATTTCACAATTCCTTATCCAATGTCGAGGTGCATATTGAAGATATTGGAAGAACTGTCCACATTTACTTTCCGTCAGCCAACAAGATGAGTAGGCCTAACGAACAGCAAAAGCACTAGCCTATGTTAATCTACTATTCCCATAGTACAAAAATTGACCTATTCTATTCTGTGTGATAAATAAATATTCCAAACATAGTCTGGGACAGTTGTGGGGTGCAATAGATCCCAAATTAATACAACCACTAGCATCAAAAACAATTTTTGACGCAATGTGGCTGACACAACAGATCAGAACGTTTAGCTGAAAATGTTGATAAACTATTAGGCTATTTCTTAACATTATAAGCGCAGCAATGCGCACATGGTAGTAGGCTATAAGGGTGAATGTTCCATTTAGCGGAAAACACCATTATCAAAAGTAACTGCAAATGCAATTATGCATGTAATGCTTTTTTTTAATGGTGAAAATCATCTTCCCCAAACTTGAAACTCACGCGCTGCTTATGTATGCCAGTTAGGCTCTACACCCCTTGTAAAGCGGATTAATGTGCTTAATTTTAAGAAGTTATTTAGCCACCTTAGTTGTGATACAAACCTTTTTAAAACATATAGGCCTATGGGCTAAGCTACATGAGGTGTGCGGCCATGATTATCACAAGTGATAATATATAATTCACAAGTGATAGGCTAATATTACATTTACATTTTTACAATTACATCATTTAGCAGACGCTCTTATACAGAGCGACTTACAAATTGGTGCATTCACCTTATGATAGCAAGTGGGACAACCACTTTACAATTGATTTGTTTATATTTTTCAAATTTTTTAATTCTTAATTTTTAGAGTATATTCATAATTTTCATTTGTTTTATATATATATTTTTTGTATTGTTTTATTATTTTTCATTAATTTTGTTATCTTTTTACCTTTCTATTTTGTATTTTTTCCTAATCGTTTTTTTAGTATTATATATATATATATATATATATATATATATATATATATATATATATATATATATATATATATATATATATATATAATTTTTTATGGGGGGTGGGGGTAGGGGGGGGTAGAAGGATTTATTTTATACTATCCCAGGTATTCCTTAAAGAGGTAGGGTTTCAAGTATCTCCGGAAGGTGGTCAGTGACTCCGCTGTCCTGGCGTCGTGAGGGAGCTTGTTCCACCATTGGGGTGCCAGAGCAGCGAACAGTTTTGACTGGGCTGAGCGGGAAATGTGCTTCCGCAGAGGTAGGAGGACCAGCAGGCCAGAGGTGGAAGAACGCAATGCCCTCGTTTGGGTGTAGGGACTGATCAGAGCCTGAAGGTAAGGTGGTGCCGTTCCCCTCACAGCTCCGTAGACAAGCACCATGGTCTTGTAGCAGATGCGAGCTTCAACTGGAAAGTGATGACCAGAGAACTGCAATCTGGATCCTCCATAGTCTAAGTCCAAAAGTAGTTGATGAGGCTATGGATGCCTCCGAGTCCTCGTTGATGGGACAAGAGTGTAATGGAGAAACCGAGTCAATGGGAGATTCTGAAAGCGAGCAGGAATCTAGAACTAGTAACTCTGGTCACATGGAGCGTTCCGAATTTCAAAGCAATAGTGACAGAGACCCAGAAGGAGACCCTTACCACTCTGAGGATGATAGCTTGCAACCCTTGGCTGATGAAATAGAAACGTCCTCCAAAAGCAGTATAAGGGTCAGTGACTTTGCCCCAAGTGATCAAATTCAAACAACCAAATCGGCCACCCGGAATAGTATCAGGGTCAGTGAAATTGGCCCAAGTGAGCAGGCCCGAAGCGGCAGACTATCTCCCCTAAAATACATTGTTAAGGACAAGTCCCACGATACAATCAATTCATAAACCTCTAGGAATGATTTAGAGGAGGGTAGTGTGACATGTACAAGGTACGGAAAGGTTGTTAGACCAGTAAAGAGACTTATTGAAGCCATGACAATGCTTGTCAGAGAACCTGACATGTCAGAGACCGTAACAACACTCCTAAATGTCCTGTTGAAAGTCTTGGATATCAGTGATGCAGAGTATTAGGTAGGCTATGTGTATTCAGTGTTGAGTGCAAGTGACAGTTTAGCTTACGGGACAGAAAGGGTGAAGGTGATGTGTAAAAGACACGTTATTACTTTGTACAATGTTTTGTACAGTCCTATGGATAGCCCATGGCTAAGGTTTACCCTTCAGGTATTTCTTTAATAGGTTTAAAGTGCCCGCCCTAGTAATGTGTCTAAGGTCTGTATGGGTTGATGGAATTCTGCAGGGGTGAGTGTAACAAAGTGAAAATGTAGAGTTTCCATCAACCTCACGCGCAATGTAGACATCAAAGAACGGCGCAGTTCGCGGTAGAGTAGTGGGTGAAACC
>NC_059196.1:33855584-33960584 GCF_020615455.1 Coregonus clupeaformis
TGGTGCAGCGACTTTAATGCACATAATAGTTTATGGGGAAGCACACATACAGATGCTAATGGTACTATTGTGGAAAATATGATGGAAACAAGCATTAGTATGTCTTAACAATGGATGTGGCACAAGAGTTGATGTTGTTATAGGGGTTACATCCTGCCCGGACCTCACGATTGTATCTATGTGTGAATGGAATGAATGATTCTACTGTTGGAAATGATCATTTCCCAAATTCGTGTACCATGAACTTTGATGTTACTATTCCAGATAGGGTACCATTCAGAAGATGGTGCTTTCATAAAGCAGACTGGGGAAAGTTTGGTCATCATTGCTTAAAGTCTGTTGGAGAGTTGTCTTTAGAGAGGCTGGTTGATGTATGTGCTGCCTCTGATTTGGGGTGCTGCGAATGTATATGTACCAGAGAGTGAAGTGGGTGAGAAAAGGAAGGTGGTTCCTTGGTGGACTGAAGAGTGCACTGCAGCTATTCGAGAAAGAAATACCCTATGCTTTGACTTCTTTCTCCCCTCTCTCTCTCCAGATGAAATCTTGCAACTTGTGACGGCCGGCTGCCCAACAACCTGCCCGCTTGACCCTATCCCCTCCTCTCTTCTCCAGACCATTTCCGGAGACCTTCTCCCTTACCTCACCTCGCTCATCAAATCATTGACCGCTGGCTATGTCCCTTCCGTCTTCAAGAGGGCGAGAGTTGCACCCCTCCTCAAAAAACCTACACTCGATCCCTCCGATGTAAACAACTACAGACCAGTATCCCTTCTTTCTTTTCTCTGCAAAACTCTTGAGCGTGCCGTCTCTAGCGAACTCTCCTGCTATCTCTATCAGAATGACCTTCTTGATCCTAACCAGTCAGGTTTCAAGACTGGTCATTCAACTGAGACTGCTCTTCTCTGTGTCACGTAGGCTCTCCACACTGCCAAAGCTAACTCTCTCTCCTCTGCTCTTATCCTTCTAGACCTATCTGCTGCCTTTGATACTGTGAACCATCAGATCCTCCTCTCCACCCTCTCCGAGTTGGGCATCTCCGGCACTGCTCACTCTTGGATTGCGTCCTACCTGACAGGTCGCTCCTACCAGGTGGCATGGCGAGAATCTGTCTCCGCACCACGTGCTCTCACCACTGGTGTCCCCCAGGGCTCAGTCTAGGCCCTCTCCTATTCTCTCTATACACCAAGTCACTTGGCTCTGTCATATCCTCACATGGTCTCTCCTATCATTGCTACGCTGACGACACACAATTAATTTTCTCCTTTCCCCCTTCTGATAACCAGGTGGCGAATCGCATCTCTGCATGTCTGGCAGACATATAATTTACATTGCATTTACATTTAAGTCATTTAGCAGACGCTCTTATCCAGAGCGACTTACAGTTAGTATCAGTGTGGATGTCGGATCAACACCTCAAGCTGAACCTCGGCAAGACGGAGCTGCTCTTCCTCCCGGGGAAGGACTGCCCGCTCCATGATCTCGCCATCACGGTTGACAACTCCATTGTGTCCTCCTCCCAGAGTGCAAAGAACCTTGGCGTGACCCTGGACAACACCCTGTTGTTCTCTGCTAACATCAAAGCGGTAACCCGATCCTGCAGGTTCATGATCTACAACATTCGCAGAGTACGACCCTACCTTACACAGAAAGCGGCACAGGTCCTAATCCAGGCACTTGTCATCTCCCGTCTGAATTACTGCAACTCGCTGTTGGCTGGGCTCCCTGCCTGTGCCATTAAACCCCTGCAACTTATCCAGAACGCTGCAGCCCGTCTGGTGTTCAACCTTCCCAAGTTCTCTCACGTCACCCCGCTCCTCCGCACACTCCACTGGCTTCCAGTTGAAGCTCACATCTACTACAAAACCATGGTGCTTGCATACGGAGCTGTGAGGGGAACGGCACCTCCTTACCTTCAGGCTCTGATCAGACCCTACACCCAAATGAAGGCACTACGTTCATCCACCTCTGGCCTGCTAGCCCCCCTACCTCTACGGAAGCACAGTTCCCGCTCAGCCCAGTCAAAGCTATTCGCTGCTCTGGCACCCCAATGGTGGAACAAGCTCCCCCACGACGCCAGGACAGAGGAGTCACTGACCACCTTCCGGAGACACTTGAAACCCTACCTCTTTAAGGAATACCTGGAATAGTATAATAGTAATCCTTCTACCCCCCCTTTACTACCACTGTCTTGTGTCTAAACTATCACCTGACTTATTTCACCTGCTAGCACTGACTTGTTTAAAGAAGTGTACTTACTGTGATCAAGATGTGGTTGTCCCACAGGCTATCCTAAGTTGAATGCACCAATTGGTAAGTCGCTCTGGATAAGAGCGTCTGCTAAATGACTTAAATGTAAATGTAAATGAAATAGGGCTTACAGAGTGTTGCGTAGGAATATGACTCCTGAGAATCTAGTTGATTTCCAAAAGAAGAGAGCTTTAGTACGGAGGGTCATTAAGTCTGTCAAGAGAAATGCATGGAGACTGTTCTGCTCTACAATAGGCAGGGGTACTGAGCTGGGGGATGTACAGTGAGGGAAAATAGTATTTGATCCCCTGCTGATTTTGTATGTTTGCCCACTGACAAAGAAATTAATTTTTTATTTTATTTTTATTATTTGAAAAAATTATCAGTCTATAATTTTAATGGTAGGTTTATTTGAACAGTGAGAGACAGAATAACAACAAAAATATCCAGAAGAACACATGTCAAAAATGTTATAAATTGATTTGCATTTTAATGAGGGAAATAAGTATTCGACCCCCTCTCAATCAGAAAGATTTCTGGCTCCCAGGTGTCTTTTATACAGGTAACGAGCTGAGATTAGGAGCACACTCTTAAAGGGAGTGCTCCTAATCGCAGCTTGTTACCTGTATAAAAGACACCTGTCCACAGAAGCAATCAATCAATCAGATTCCAAACTCTCCACCATGGCCAAGACCAAAGAGCTCTCCAAGGATGTCAGGGACAAGATTGTAGACCTACACAAGGCTGGAATGGCTACAAGACCATCGCCAAGCAGCTTGGTGAGAAGGTGACAACAGTTGCTGCGATTATTCGCAAATGGAAGAAACACAAAAGAACTGTCAATCTCCCTCGGCCTGGGGCTCCATGCAAGATCTCACCTCGTGGAGTTGCAATGATCATGAGAACAGTGAGGAATCAGCCCAGAACTACACGGGAGGATCTTGTCAATGATCTCAAGGCAGCTGGGACCATAATCACCAAGAAAACAATTGGTAACACACTACGCCGTGAAGGACTGAAATCCTGCAGCGCCCGCAAGGTCCCCCTGCTCAAGAAAGCACATATACATGCCCTTCTGAAGTTTGCCAATGAACATCTGAATGATTTAGAGTAGAACTGGGTGAAAGTGTTGTGGTCAGATGAGACCAAAATTGAGCTCTTTGGCATCAACTCAACTTGCCGTGTTTGGAGGAGGAGGAATGCTGCCTATGACCCCAAGAACACCATCCCCACCGTCAAACATGGAGGTGGAAACATTATGCTTTGGGGGTGTTTTTCTGCTAAGGGGACAGGACAACTTCACCGCATCAAAGGGACGATGGACGGGGCCATGTACCGTCAAATCTTGGGTGAGAACCTCCTTCCCTCAGCCAGGGCATTGAAAATGGGTCGTGGATGGGTATTCCAGCATGAAAATGACCCAAAACACACGGCCAAGGCAACAAAGGAGTGGCTCAAGAAGAAGCACATTAAGGTCCTGGAGTGGCCTAGCCAGTCTCCAGACCTTAATCCCATAGAAAATCTGTGGAGGGAGCTGAAGGTTCGAGTTGCCAAAGTCAGCCTCGAAACCTTAATGACTTGGAGAAGATCTGCAAAGAGGAGTGGGACAAAATCCCTCCTGAGATGTGTGCAAACCTGGTGGCCAACTACAAGAAACGTCTGACCTCTGTGATTGCCAACAAGGGTTTTGCCACCAAGTACTAAGTCATGTTTTGCAGAGGGGTCAAATACTTATTTCCCTCATTAAAATGCAAATCAATTGATAACATTTTTGACATGCGATTTTCTGGATTTTTTTGTTGTTATTCTGTCTCTCACTGTTCAAATAAACCTACCATTAAAATTATAGACTGATCATTTATTTGTCAGTGGGCAAACGTACAAAATCAGCAGGGGATCAAATACTTTTTTCCCTCACTGTATAGAGCTCTGATCAGGATGACAATTGATTATGGGTGTATAGTTTATAGAACAGCGGTGAAGACTTGGCTTCAGAAGCCGGACAGAATCCAGTATATAGCTTTAAGGATATGTATTGGTGCATTTAAATCAACATCTGTATGTGCCTTACTAGTGGAGGCAGGTAAGATGCCTTTGGATATACGGCGTTAAAAAATGGTAATTCGCTTATTGGGTTAGGTTGAAAGGCTGTGAGGTTGAGCATCCCACTGCTACTGTTCTAGATGACTGTTGGAAATATACTAGTAGACAAAGTAGTGGTTTTGGTTGGACAGTTGGAAAGCTTGCTGATGAGAGTGGTTAGAGGGAATTGGAGGTTGGCCCTTCTATGGTGATAGGGGATGTTCCTCCATGGTTACTCCCAGATCCTGTTGTTGATCTAACCATGGTAGAGAAAAGGAAAAATTGGTCAGAAGTCAGTGATATGGAAATTGGTTGACAATTACATTGGTAGAAGTTTTTATGCTTTTTTACCGCTTTTCACAGATGGATCCAAGGACCCAGATAGTGGGCGCACAGGAGCAGACGTTTACGTTCCTGAATTTGATGTGCAGATATGAAGAAGACTAACAGATGAACTGTCAGTAAACTCAGTTGAACTGTTGGCGATAGTAGTTGCCCTCCAGTGGGTGGAGGATTTACAACCTGTTAGAATTATAGAATGCTCAGATTCTCTGTCTGTATTGAATAGTTTATCATCTGGTAAATCTAATAGGAGTGACCTACTATTGGAGGTATTCATGTTATTATGGAGAATTGAGAGACTGGGTGTAGTAGTGAGATTATGCTGGGTCTCAGCACATTTGGGTGTGGAAGGGAATTAAATTGTAGACCAGTTAGCCAAAAGAGCTTTGAAAATAGATATAATTGATATTAATGTTCCACTGGGTAGAGGTGAGGCCAAATGTAAGATCAGAGCTATTTTGATAGATGTGTGGTAGAAGAGATGGGACTCTGAGCCCAAGGGCCGGCATATATATGCCCTCCAAGGAAAGGTCAGTGGACCAAGATTCAAAGGTCAGATTAGGAAGGAAGAGGTGGTGTTTGCTTGATTGCGCTTAGGACATTATACATTGAACTTGTTATTACATCTGGTTGGCAAGCATGTGAATGGTTTGTGTCTGGAGTGTATGGTTGATGAAACGGTGGAGCATGTGTTGTTATATTGTTGTAAGTATGTTGAAGAGAGGGAAAGATTGAAGTGTAGGGTCATTGAGGTTGGACGGGGTTGGGGGGGTTTGGAAGGGATTTGGAGGATGGGGGAGGGTCTATTAGAAGTTAGTAGGGCTCTTTTTTATTTTCTCAGAAGTACTGAGTTAGGTAGGAAAATTTAGAAATTTTGTAAACTGTGATTGATCACACACTCCAGCACAGTAGGTGGCGGCATGCACCTTTAACGTCGGTTTGTGGACCGCCATTATACATTTGAAGTCGGAAGTTTACATACACTTAGGTTGGAGTCATTAAAACCCCTTTTTCAACCACTCCACAAATGTCTTGTTAACAAACTATAGTTTTGGCAAGTCGGTTAGGACATCTCCTTTGTGCATTACACAAGTAATTTTCCAACAATTGTTTATAGACAGATTATTTCACTTATAATTCACTGTATCACAATTCCAGTTGGTCAGAAGTTTACATACACTAAATTGACTGTGCCTTTAAACAGCTTGAAAAATTCCAGAAAATGATGTCATAGCTTTAGAAGCTTCTGCTAATTGATATAATTTGAGTCATTTGGAGGTGTACCTGTGGATGTATTTCAAGGCCTACCTTCAAACTCAGTGCCTCTTTGCTTGACATCATGGGAAAATCAAAAGAAATCAGCCAAGACCTCAGAAAAAGGTTCATCCTTGGGAGCAATTTCCAAACGCCTGAAGGTACCACGTTCATCTGTACAAACAATAGTACGCAAGTATAAACACCATGGGACCACGCAGCCGGCATACCGCTCAGGAAGAAGACGCGTTCTGTCTCCTAGAGATGAACGTACTTTGGTGCGAAAAGTGCAAATCAATCCCAGAACAACAGCAAAGGACCTTGTGAAGATGCTGGAGGAAACAGGTACAAAAGTATCTATATCCACAGTAAAACGAGTCCTATATCCACATAACCTGAAGGCCGCTCAGCAAGGAAGAAGCCACTGCTCCAAAACCGCCATAAAAATATTTGGAGGAAAAAGGGGGGCCTTGCAAGCCGAAGAACACCATCCCAACCGTGAAGCACGGGGGTGGCAGCATCATGCTGTGGGGGTGCTTTGCTGCAGGAGGGACTGGTGCACTTCACAAAATAGATGGCATCATGAGGAAGGAAAATTATGTGGATATATTGAAGCAACATCTCAAGACATCAGTCAGGAAGTTAAAGCTTGGTCGCAAATGGGTCTTCCAAATGGACAATGACCCCAAGCATACTTCCAAAGTTGTGGCAAAATGGCTTAAGGACAACAAAGTCTAGGTATTGGAGTGGCCATCACAAAGCCCTGACCTCAATCCTATAGAAAATATGTGGGCAGAACTGAAAAAGCGTGTGCGAGCAAGGAGGCCTACAAACCTGACTCAGTTACACCAGCTCTGTCAGGAGGAATGGGCCAAAATTCACCCAACTTATTGTGGGAAGCTTGTGGAAGGCTACCCGAAACGTTTGACCCAAGTTTAACAATTTAAAGGCAATGCTACCAAATACTAATTGAGTGTATGTAAACTTCTGATCCACTGGGAATGTGATGAAAGAAATAAAAGCTGAAATAAATCATTCTCTCTACTATTATTCTGACATTTCACATTCTTCAAATAAAGTGGTGATCCTAACTGACCTAAGACAGGGAATTTTTACTAGGATTAAATGTCAGAAATTGTGAAAAACTGAGTTTAAATGTATTTGGCTAAGGTGTATGTAAACTTCCGACTTCAACTGTATAATAGAAGAAGAAGATTGCGACAACCAGCTGACTCCAGTAGTTGATCTAGAAGTGTTGGAGAGACTACAGAAAGATAGGGAGGGGGTTGATCCAGCTGATTTCTTTAAGAGACGTCTGTAAATTGTGTATCAGGCCTCCTGTATCTCAGTTGGTAGAGCATGGTGCTTGCAACGCCAGGGTTGTGGGTTCGATTCCCACGGGGGGCCAGTATGAAAATGTATGCACTCACTAACTGTAAGTCGCTCTGGATAAGAGCGTCTGCTAAATGATGTAAATGTATCAGGATTTTGTGGCCATTTACACAGATGGTTCAAAAGATCCAAGGACAGGACGTACTGGGTCAGCATTTGTAGTGCAGGAGTGTGGGGTGGAAGTCAGGAAACGTATTACAGATCATCTGGCTGTATATACGGCGGAGCTGATGGCCATACTGTTGGCCTTGCAGTGGGTGGAGGAAGTTAAGCCAGATAGAATAGTTATTTGCTCTGACTCATGTGCAGTGTTAATGAGTCTCCAGTCCTTTAGCTCACGTAGCAGACAACACCTGCTTTATGAGGTGCTACAAACCCATGGCAGGATTAAACAGATGGGTATTCAGATAAGATTTACTTGGGTTCCAGCCCATGTGGGGGTTGAGGGGAACAAGGCTGTAGATGAACAGGCTAAACAAGCACTTAGTAGTGGGGATGTTGATGTTGAAGTGTCAATGAGCAAGGCAGAGGCAAAAAGACTGATATATACAGTGATGGTGCAGAGATGGCAGGAGCAGTGGAATATAAATAATAAGGGAAGGCATTTATTTCAGGTACAGAGGAAAGTCGGGGAGGGGAGGACGGCAGGAAGGGACAGAAGAGAGGAGGCTATTTTTACAAGATTAAGGGTGGGACACAGCCAGTTGAATAAGACATTAAACGTGATAGGAAAGCATCCATCAGGAAAGTGTGATTATTGTCAGGAAATAGAGACTGTGGAGCATGTATTGCTACAGTGTGGGCAGTATCAGAGGGAAAGAGAGAGGATGAGATTTAGTATGAGGGAGAAGGGGATACAGACAATTAGTTTAAAGAGTATATTGAGCAGAATGTCATTAGATATAGTCTCAAATATTTAGTTGTATTTTTTAAGAGAAACGGGGTTGGCAGGTAGGATTTAGTTTCTCCCTGTCTCTGACCCACATTCCAGTACGGTAGGTGGCGGTAATGCACCATAATGTTGGATGCCAACCGCCGATAAACCCCACTTAAGAAGAAGAAGCGACAACCAGCCTCATTGTATCAGAAGAGAGATGCTCACATATGAAAGGGGATCTAGCTACAGTAGCTAGAGGAAACGAAACCCACCTGATTAGTCTTTGACTGGAACAGCAATGGTCAAGATCACTTTCCTGTCCGTCGCGGGACAGAAAGTCGAGAAGGAGAATGATGGAGAAAAGACCGAAATTCTCATAACCCATCCGATGGTAAGTTAGTGATGCATTTTCGTTGTGGTTGAAACATGATATCGCTTTGTGTGCATTGCCCTTCGATAAAACATAGCTAGCTAGCGCTACCTCCAGTAATTATTGACTCGCGCGCGGTGGGCTGTCAAGCGTCTGCGGGGAATTTAACTTGAAATTTACCAGCACACTGAAGAACGCGGCAGGAGCATTTTAACCTTGTTTGAGATCAGAGCAGCCATTGCCATTTGGCAGGAAACGATGCTGTGCGGCTAACAAGCTATTTGTGGAAATGTCTGCACTTTGCCAAATAGTCTACTAAATAGTCTAGTGACTGAACAAAGGGGAACTGCTAGCATCATTACTATTGAACATAGTTACGTGGATGTTCTTAGACAAATTAGCTTTATCAACATCAATTATTTAGGCCAACGTTAGGCTATGAGAATGTAACGCCGATGTTGTCAACATTGGAGTTAAATTATTAGCTGTAAGAACCTAAATCAAGAAGGATCAAATTATTACTTTTGCTCTAAGCATAAACCTATAATGATTGTTGTGGATTATGAAGAATTATCTCTTGGCAAATGTGAATGGATTACAAGAAAAACATGTTTACCAAACACAGGCAGCAGACAAAATGGCAGATGGAGGTTACTGCTGCTTGCCATGCAAGTTCATATTTCATAAGCAGCATCACTGTGCCAACAGTAGGCTACAGTTCTCAACTTGTGATGTAGTGGTTCTAGGAAAGCTTTGCTTCCCAGCATCCTGCTGTTTCAAATCCAATCAAATATGCTTTGCTTTCAGACAGCCCCTTGCAGACAATAATGAGCTACAACGAAAGCCTTAGAAGTGTATTTGATCAAAGGTTAGAAGGATGCATCTTAACCAATTAGGGTGTATGTGTGCCTGTTTTTTTCTCAAGGGTATGTTGGCAGTGGTCTATTGGCCATTACCATCTATAGGGTTTGTTGGAAATGTAGACAGACCATTGTCACATTCTCAGTCCATGTAAGGCCCTCTTATCTCAATCAGTGGGGAAGGAGAACACTGGTAGCTATCTGCCTCTGTGGGGAACACACACACACACACTGACAGACAGACACACACACACACACACACACACACTGACAGACACACACTGACAGACACACACACACACTGACAGACACACACACAGACACTGACAGACACACACACACACACTGACAGACACACACAGACACTGACAGACACACACACACACACTGACATACACACACACACACACACTGACATACACACACACACACACACTGACAGACACACACACACACACTGACACACACACACTGACAGACACACACACACACACACTGACAGACACACACACACACACACTGACAGACACACACACTGACAGACACACACACACACTGACAGACACACACACACTGACAGACACACACACACACTGACAGACACACACACACACTGACAGACACACACACACAACGACAGACACACACACACAATGACAGACACACACACACACAATGACAGACACACACACACACAATGACAGACACACACACACACAATGACAGACACACACACACAATGACAGACACACACACACACTGACAGACACACACACACACTGACAGACACACACACTGACAGACAGACACACACACACACTGACAGACACACACAGACATCGAAAATGATGCCTATCCCTTTGTCCGTGTGCATCTTATCTCCTAGTTTATCCTTCAGCACAGGTTGTCATAGCACCAAGGTTTTTGGTTTGATAGTCTGTGAGCTGTTTTCATATGCAGGCAATAGCAACGTCAGGAGAATTTCACTCCAAGTACCAGCTAAGAATAACTTGCTTTGTTGTCTCCTACGCACAGAGCTCATCCTCCAGGATAAATGTACCTGTAGAACCACCTTTCCACCCACGTAGTTGAACATATACGGTAGAAAGGATTTCCGCTCACATCAGTCACATGTTATGTTAATTATCGTAAATGGTTACGTGAGTGGTGTAGACTACTATCGTGTGCCTCGTGCCAACCCGTGCCACCCTGTCAACACACCGGTTGAGCATGTAGCAGAGGCAGATGGTGTGAGAGACATGGGGTGGCGTTACACTCTGTCTTAGAAGTGCCACGTTACTAACCACTTTGTCATCCCTCTCTCTGCCAACCACGTTGCTGTTTCCCTGCTAAAACGTGCAGATTTATTCCACCTAGCGTAATTATAGCTGAAGGTTTCAGGATTCACTTTTGTATAATCATCTTTCTATCTAAGAGCAGGAGGGGGGTGATAATTAAGTAAGTAAGCCTTGGACAAGTAAGCTTTGTCTTGAGTTTGTTCTGTAGCATGAGGCAGCTTGATGTAGAAGTGCACCCCCTGGACAGGACACTAGCCTGGTGTAACATGCATGTGTGTGTATTCATGTATGTGACCCTGTGTCTCTCCCTGTCCCCCTGTCAGGAGGATGATGAGGAGCTGGTTTTGCCTCTGCGCTCCCGGAGGTCTCCTCTGAACGGCCTATGCTGCCTGACCTCTGGCCTGGTGGTCTTCATGTCTGGCCTGGTGTTGGCCTCCATCTATGTCTACCGCTACTACTTCATACCTCAGGTACCTGGCACCTTCATACAGTGTCTCAGTACAGTGACAGTATGAGACAACACTGATGATACCACTTAGGACTATATGTCTAACTACTCTATACTATACTCTATGGTCCTATCTTTTGATGTGGGATTTCTAAATGTGCATCCTGGTGTAACTGTCTCTGATGGTGGTGGTGTTATGATGTACAGTTGAGATCAGAGTTTTCCATTTGTTTATCAGCACATTGGTCCTTCTATCCCAGTCGTGGATCATGATAATGAAGACTGATCATGAAGATGATAGTTAGTGATAGCCTTGCTAACGGTTCCCCTGTGCCTTGACCTAGATCCCAGAGGAGAGTCTGTTCCACTGCAGGGTTCGTTATGAAGACTCTGTGTACGCTCCTCTGAGAGGCAGACAGGAGCTGGAGGAGAACGTGGGCATCTACCTGGAAGACAACTATGAGCAGATCAGCGTGCCTGTGCCCCATTTTGGAGGAAGCGACCCCGCTGACATCATCCACGACTTTCACAGGGTGAGGAGGACTAGGCACATGTACACGCACGCGCACACCTCTTGTAGGATGTAGAGTCAATCAGCCAGGTTTTTACAGTTTTAATTAGTTATTTTTCTCTGTCTATGTCACCAGGGACTGACTGCCTACCATGACATCACTCTGGACAAATGCTATGTCATCGAGCTCAATACCACCATCGTCATGCCCCCACGGAACCTCTGGGAACTGCTGGTCAATGTTAAGGTAACATAAATCCTGTCTCTCTCTCACTTTCTGTCTGAGATACCATCTCTCATTTTCCACATCCTATTATGTTCTCTCTCCGCTCTCCCTTCTGTCTCTGTCCCTCTCTCCGCTCTCCCTTCTGTCTCTGTCCCTCTCTCCGCTCTCCCTTCTGTCTCTGTCCCTCTCTCCGCTCTCCCTTCTGTCTCTGTCCCTCTCTCCGCTCTCCCTTGTCTCTGTCCCTCTCTCTGCTCTCCCTTCTGTCTCTGTCCCTCTCTCCGCTCTCCCTTCTGTCTCTGTCCCTCTCTCCGCTCTCCCTTCTGTCTCTGTCCCTCTCTCCGCTCTCCCTTCTGTCTCTGTCCCTCTCTCCGCTCTCCCTTCTGTCTCTGTCCCTCTCTCCGCTCTCCCTTCTGTCTCTGTCCCTCTCTCCGCTCTCCCTTCTGTCTCTGTCCCTCTCTCCGCTCTCCCTTCTGTGTCTGTCTGTCGCTCTCTCGCTCTCTCGCTCTCAATTCAATTCAAAGTGCTTTATTGGCATGGGAAACATATCTTTACATTGCCAAAGCAAGTGAAATAGATAATAAACAAAAGTGAAATAAACAATAAAAAATGAACAGTAAACATTACACTCACAAAAGTTCCAAAGGAATAGAGAAATGTCAAATGTCAGATTATGGCTATATACAGTGTTGTAATGATGTGCAAATAGTTAAAGTACAAAAGGGAAAATAAAGAAACATAAATATGGGTTGAATTTACAATTGTGTTTGTTCTTCACTGGTTGCCCTTGTGGCAACAGGTCACAAATCTTGCTGCTGTGATTGCACACTGTGGTATTTCACCCAATAGATATGGGAGTTTATCAAAATTGGATTTGTTTTTAGAATTATTTGTAGGTCTGTGTAATCTGAGGGAAATATGTCTCTAATATGGTCATACATTTGGCAGGAGGTTAGGAAGTGCAGCTCAGTTTCCACCTTATTCTGTGGGCACATAGCCTGTCTTCTCTTGAGAGCCAGGTCATCCCTATGGCGACCTTTCATAATAGCAAGGCTATGCTCACTGAGTCTGTACATAGTCAAAGCTTTCCTTAATTTTGGGTCAGTCACAGTGGTCCGGTATTCTGCCACTGTGTATTCTCTGTTTAGGGCCAAATATCATTCTAGTTTGCTCAGTTTTTTTGTAAATTCTTTCCAATGTGTCAAGTAATTCTCTTTTAGTTTTCTCATGATTTGGTTGGGTCTAATTGTGTTGTTGTTGTTGTTGTCCTGGGGCTCTGTGGGGTCTGTTTGTGTTTGTGAACAGAGCCCCAGGACCAGATTGCTTAGGGGACTCTTCTCCAGGTTCACCTTTCTGTAGGTGATGGCTTCGTTATGGAAGGTTTGGGAATCGCTTCCTTTTAGGTGGTTGTGGAATTTAACGGCTCTTTTCTGGATTTTGATAATTAGCGGGTATCGGCCTAATTCTGTTCTGCATGCATTATTTGGTGTTTTATGTTGTACATAGAGGATATTCTTGCAGAATTCTGCATGCAGTCTCAATTTGGTGTTCGTCCCATTTTGTGAATTCTTGGTTGGTGAGCGGATCCCAGACCTCACAACCATAAAGGGCAATGGGTTCTATAACTGATTCAAGTATTTTTAGCCAGATCCTAAGTGGTATGTCAAATTTTATGTTCCTTTTGATGGCGTATAAGGCCCTTCTTGCCTTGTCTCTCAGATCGTTCACAGCCTTGTGGAAGTTACCTGTGGTGCTGATGTTTAAGCCTGGCTAGGTATAGTTTTTTGTGTGCTCTAGGGCAACGGTGTCTAGATGGAATTTGTATTTGTGGGCCTAGCAACTGGACCTTTGTTGGAACACCATTATTTTTGTCTTACTGAGATATATTGTCAGGGCCCTGGTCTGACAGAATCTGTGCAGAAGATCTAGGTGCTGCTGTAGGCCCTCCTTGGTTGGTGACAGAACACCAGATCATCAGCAAACAGTAGACATTTGACTTCAGATTCTAGTAGGGAGAGACCTGGGTGATGCAGATTGTTCTAGTGGCCTCGCCAATTCGTTGATGTGTGTGTGTGTGTGTGTGTATATATATATATATATATATGTGTACAGTTGAAGTTGGAAGTTTAGATACATTTAAACTAAGTTTTTCACAATTCCTGACATTTAATCCTAGGTCAGTTTAATCCTAGGTCAGTTAGGATCGCCACTTTATTTTAAGAATGTGAAATGTCAGAGAGAATGATTTATTTAAGCTTTTATTTCTTTCATTACATTCCCAGTGGGTCAGAAGTTTACATGCACTCAATTAGTATTTGGTAGCATTGCCTTTAAATTGTTTAACTTGGGTCAAACGTTTCGGGTAGCCTTCCACAAGCTTCCCACAATAGGTTGGGTGAATTTTGGCCCATCCCTCCTGACAGAGCTGGTGTAACTGTGTCAGGTTTGTAGGCCTCCTTGCTCGCACACACTTTTTCAGTTCTGCCCACATATTTTCTATAGGATTGAGGTCAGGGCTTTGTGATGGCCACTCCAATACCTTGACTTTGTTGTCCTTAAGCCATTTTGACACAACTTTAGAAGTATGCTTGGGGTCATTGTCCATTTGGAAGACCCATTTGCGACCAAGCTTTAACTTCCTGACTGATGTCTTGAGATGTTGCTTCAATATATCCACATAATTTTCCTTCCTCATGATGCCATCTATTTTGTGAAGTGCACCAGTCCCTCCTGCCACAAAGTACCCCAACAGCATGATGCTGCCACCCCAGTGCTTCACGGTTGGGATGGTGTTCTTCGGCTTGCAAGCAACCCCCTTTTTCCTCCAAACATAACGATGGGCATTATGGCCAAACAGTACAATTTTTTTTTTATCAGACCTGAGGACATTTCTCCAAAAAGTACGATCTTTGTCCCCATGTTCAGTTGCAAACCGTAGTCTGGCTTTTTTATGGTGGTTTTGGAGCAGTGGCTTCTTCCTTGCTGAGCGGCCTTTCAGGTTATGTCGATATAGGACTCGTTTTACTGTGGATATAGATACTTTTGTACCCGTTTCCTCCAGCATCTTCACAAGGTCCTTTGCTGTTGTTCTGGGATTGATTTGCACTTTTTGCACCAAAGTACGTTCATCTCTAGGAGACAAAATGCGTCTCCTTCCTGAGCGGTATGACGGCTGCGTGGTCCCATGGTGTTTATACTTGCGTACTAATGTTTGTACAGATGAACATGAACCTTCAGGCGTTTGGATATTGCTCCCAAGGATGAACCAGACTTGTGGAGGTCTACAATCTTTTTTCTGAGGTCTAGGCTGATTTCTTTTGATTTTCCCATGATGTCAAGCAAAGAGGCAATGAGTTTGAAGGTAGGCCTTGAAATGCATCCACAGGTACAGCTCCAATTGACTCAAATGATGTCAATTAGCCTATCAAAAGCTTCTAAAGCCATGACATCATTTTCTGGAATTTTCCAAGCTGTTTAAAGGCACAGTCAACTTAGTTCATGTAAACTTCTGCCCCACCGGAATTGTGATACAGTGAATTATAAGTGACGTAATCTGTCTGTAAACAATTGTTGGAAAAATTACTTGTGTCATGCACAAAGTAGATGTCCTAACCGACTTGCCAAAACTATAGTTTTGATCTGGTGGTCTTCTATCCACACCTTGATTGACCCTGCTGTGTGGCATGGTGCATTGTCCTGCTGGAAAAACCAATCCTCAGAGTTGGGGAACAATGTCAGAGCAAAAGGAAGCAAGTTTTCTTCCAGGACAACCTTGTATGTGGCTTGATTCATGCGTCCTTCACAAAGACAAATCTGCCCGATTCCAGCCTTGCTGGAATTTGCACCCCCAGATCATCACCGATCCTCCACCAAATTTCAAAGTGGGTGCGAGACACTGTGGCTTGTAGGCCTCTTCAGGTCTCCGTCTAACATTAGACGACCAGGTGTTGGGCAAAGCTGAAAATTGGACTCATCAGAGAAGATGACCTTATTCCAGTCCTCTACGGTTCATTCCTTATGGTCTTTTGCAAACCTCAGCCTGGCTTTTCTTTGCTTCTCATTAATGAAGGGCTTTTTTCTAGCTTTGCACGACTTCAGCCCTGCCCCTAGGAGCCTGTTTCGAACCGTCCTCGCCGTGTACTTCACCCCAGCTGCCGTTTGCCATTCTTTTTGTAGGTCACTTGATGTCGTCCTACGGTTGTTGAGTGACAGTCAAATGATTTGGGGGTCATCCCGGTCAGTAGAGAGTTGTTTTCGCCCTCTGCCAGTCTGTAGCTTTGTTGTTCCCAATGTCTGCTGCTTGACCTTGTTCTTATGAACCGCTGTCTTTGAAATTTTAAGGATGGAAGCAACCTGACGCTCACTGTATCCCTCTGCCAGTAAAGCCATAATTGAACCCTTCTATTCCTCACTCAAAACTTTCCTTTTCATCTCTTTTGGCATGGTCAATAGTTATTTTTTGATTAATATTACTTTTGAAGTACTATTAGCACTGTTTTTGCCATCCAGCTGTTCCTATTGCAAGAGGATAGTGATGACCACAGCAGTGGTTTTTATACTTTTCCTCGTTAAATAAGATTTGTCTCAGATGATCACCTAATCAGTACCTAATTCAGTAGAATGAGGTGTGCCTGTGTTGGAATTCAACAGACACTGGAATGGAATGGCTGTCATACATGTAGAGATGCTGATTTAAGAAAAATGTGCAGTGTTCTCTTAATTTTTTCCAGAGCTGTATATATATGTATGTATGTTTATATATGTGTGTGTGTGTGTGTATATGTATACAGTTAAAGTCGGAAGTTTACATACACTTAGGTTGGAGTCATTAAAACTCATTTTTCAACCATTCCACAAATGTCTTGTTAACAAACTATAGTTTTGGCAAGTCGGTTAGGACATCTACTTTGTGCATGACACAAGTGATTTTTCCAACAATTGTTTGCAGACAGATTATTTCACTTATAATTCACTGTATCACAATTCCAGTGGGTCAGAAGTTTACATACACTAAGTTGACTGTGCCTTTAAACAGCTTGGACATTTTCAGAAAATGATGTCATGGCTTTAGAAGCTTTTGATAGGCTAATTGACATCATTTGAGTCAATTGGAGGTGTACCTGTGGATGTATTTCAAGGCCTACCTTCAAACTCAGTGCCTCTTTACTTGACATCATGGGAAAAATCAAAAGAAATCAGCCAAGATCTCAGATTTTTTGGGGGGACCTCCACAAGTCTGGTTCATCCTTGGGAGCAATTTCCAAACGCCTGAAGGTACAGTGTTCATCTGTACAAACAGTAGTACGCAAGTATAAACACTGTGGGACCACGCAGCCGTCATACCGCTCAGGAAGGAGACGCGTTCTGTCTCCTAGAGATGAACGTACTTTGGTGTGAAAAGTGCAAATCAATCCCAGAACAACAGCAAAGGACGTTGTGAAGATGCTGGAGGAAACGGGTACAAAAGTATCTATATCCACAGTAAAAACGAGTTCTATATCGACATAACCTGAAAGGCCGCTCAGCAAGGAAGAAGCCACTGCTCCAAAACTGCCATAAAAAACCAGGCTACGGTTTGCAATTGCACATGGGGACAAAGATCGTACTTTTTGGAGAAATGTCCTCTGGTCTGATGAAACAAAAATAGAACTGTTTGGCCATAATGCCCATTGTTATGTTTGGAAGAAAAAGGGGGTTGCTTGCAAGCCAAAGAACACCATCCCAACCGTGAAGCACGGGAGTGGCAGCATCATGCTGTGGGGGTGCTTTGCTGCAGGAGGGACTGGTGCACTTCACAAAATAGATGGCATCATGAGGAAGGAAAATTATGTGGATATATTGAAGCAACATCTCAAGACATCAGTCAGGAAGTTAAAGCTTGGTCGCAAATGGGTCTTCCAAATGGACAATGACCCCAAGCATACTTCCAAAGTTGTGGCAAAATGGCTTAAGGACAACAAAGTCAAGGTATTCCCACAGGGGGCCAGTATGAAAAATAAAAAACGAATGTATGCACTCACTAACTGTAAGTCACTCTGGAAAAGAGCGTCTGCTAAATGACTAAAAATGTAAATGTATTGGAGTGGCCATCGCAAAGCCCTGACCTCAATCCTATAGAACATTTGTGGGCAGAACTGAAAAAGCTTGTGCGAGCAAGGAGGCCTACAAACCTGACTCAGTTACACCAGCTCTGTCAGGAGGAATGTGCCAAAATTCACCCAACTTATTGTGGGAAGCTTGTGGAAGGCTACCCGACACGTTTGACCGAAGTTAACCAATTTAAATGCAATGCTACCAAATACTAATTGAGTGTATGTAAACTTCTGATCCACTGGGAATGTGATGAAATAAATAAAAGCTGAAATAAATCATTCTCTCTACTATTATTCTGACATTTCACATTCTTAAAATAAAGTGGTGATCCTAACTGACCTAAGACAGGGAATTTTTACTAGGATTAAATGTCAGGAATTGTGAAAAACTGAGTTTAAATGTATTTGGCTAAGGTGTATGTAAACTTCTGACTTCTACTGTGTGTGTGTTGAAGAGGCTTGGGCTCAAGCTGCATCCCTGTCTCACCCTACGGCCCTGTGGAAAGATATTTGTTTTTTGCCAAAGATAACCGTGAAGGAGCTGCAAAGCTCCACAGCGGAGATTGGAGTATCTGTCCATAGGACCACTTTAAGCCGTACACTCCACAGAGCTGGGCTTAACGGATGAGTGGCCAGAAAAAAGCCATTGCTTAAAGAAAAAAATAAGCAAATCGTTTGGTGTTCGCCAAAAGGCATGTGGGAGACTCCCCAAACATATGGAAGAAGGTACTCTAGTCAGATGAGACTAAAATTGATTTGAGACTGGGACAGAGGTTCACCTTCCAGCAGGACAATGATCCTAAGCATACTGCTAAAGCAACACTCGAGTGGTTTAAGGGGAAACATTTAAATGTCTTGGAATGGCCTAGTCAAAGCCCAGACCTCAATCCAATTGGGAATCTGTGGTATGACTCAAAGATTGCTGTACACCAGCGGAACCTTGAAGAATGGGCAAAAATCCCAGTGGCTAGATGTGCCAAGTTTATAGAGACATAGCCCAAGAGACTTGCAGCTGTAATTGCTGCAAAAGGTGGCTCTACAAACTATTGACTTTGGGGGGGTGAATAGTTATGCACGCTCAAGTTTTCTGTTTTTTTGTCTTGTTTATTTCCAGGTGTTCTGGGTCTCTGTTTTTGATTGGATAGGTTTCTCAATTTCTTAGGTTTTTACATTCTTCATCAAACCATTTGTCGTCATTGTTAATTTTGAAATTGTTAGATTTGATAGGGAAGCTGAGAGGTCAAATATACTGTTTAGGTTTTCTATTGCCAAGTTTACGCCTTCACTATTACAGTGGAACGTTTTGTCCTTGAAGTTGTCTAAAAGGGATTTAATTTGTTGCCTAATTGTTTTTTAGTAGGTTTCTACACTACTTTCCTTCCATCTATAACATTTCTTAATATTGTGCAGTTCCTTTGGCTTTGATGCCTCATGATTGAGTATTGCTCTGTTCAAGTAGACTGTGATTTTGCTGTGATCTGGTAGAGGTGTCAGTGGGCTGACTGTGAACACTGAGAGACTGGGTTGAGGTCAGTGATAAAGTAATCTACAGTACTACTGCCAAGGGATGAGCTGTAGGTGTACCTACTGTAAGAGTCCCCTCAAAGCCTACGATTGACTATGTACACACCCAGCATGCGACAGAGCTGCAGGGGTTGTGACCCGTTTTTGTTGGTTGATTTGTCATAGTTGTCTCTAGGGGGGCATATTTGGGAGGCAATGCTGTCACCTCCAGGTAGGTGTTTGTCCCCCTGTGTGCTGAGGGTGTCAGGTTCTTGTCCAGTTCTGGCATTTAGGTCGCCACAGACTAGTACATGGCCCTGGTCCTGGAAATGGTTGATCTCCCCCTCTAGGATGGAGAAGCTGTCATCGTTTAAAGTATGGGGATTCTATTGGGGAATATAGGTAGCACACATGAGGACATTCTTCTCTGTTGAGATAATTTCCTTATTCATTTCTAGCCAGAGTCTCTTCCCTGTTTCACACCTGGTAGTTTGGTGGATGGGCCTTCCAGCTCTCTGTAACTTAGGGGGCAACCAGTGGGTCCATCTCCTCTATACCATGTTCGCTGTAGAATGTCAATGTCTGTATTTCCAATTTCTTTGAAGTCTGGGTTCCTCCTCTCTCTCATCTCCCTTCTCTCTTTTCCTCTTTCTCTTTCTGAACTCTAACCCTGTCTACCTCCCCCTCTCTGTCTTTAGAAGGGGACGTACCTGCCCCAGACATACATTATCCAGGAAGAGATGGTCGTGACGGGGAAGGTTCACAACATGCGCCAGCTGGGGCCCTTCATCTACCGCCTGTGTAACGGCAAGGACACGTACCGTCTGAAGCGCCGCGCCCGCAGACGTAAGTTGGGGAGATGTGATGGAGAGGGGGAGGTTCAGAGCCTTGTATAAGGTTTTGCGGGTCACTCAGGGTCTGAATGGTCTATCTTTTCTCTTGTCTAATAAAAGCTTTTCACTGTTTGACTTGTAGGCGTCAACAAACGGGAAGCGGCGAACTGCCATCGCATCCGCCACTTTGAGAACACGTTTGTTGTTGAGACGGTCATCTGTGATTGAGCGTAAACTGTTACCCCACCATGACCGCCACGCACGACACCCCAAGGCACAGCCACCTCTCCAGCCACTGTAGCGCATCCCTGTGTAGATACTTTGAATTACGTTTCAGTTGCACTTGAACTATGGTTTTGTTCCTTTTTTGGTATGTTTTACTGTCTCTTATAAAAAAAGTTCATTTTTGTAATTGTCAGTAGTGATGTTTTCCTTGTGTTTCCTGGCTGCAATAATACATGTTTTTCTCTGTGATTTACCTTGGCTGAAATAGTTTCATGTAGCAGAACCACTAAGCTAATTATAATGGGGGGGTTCCACTTAAGATAACTGTGTGACTGCCTCTGTTGTCAGGGGAGACAACCGTTTCCATGTGTTGTCAAGGTGACTGTACTTGATTTCCCTGCTCTTGAAATTACTGCTCATCCCTGTTCGTTTTGTAATAGGACCCTGTGCTAAGGCATGAAATCTTGCTACTCAGCAAACACCCGACCTAATGTTGTGCCGCATCGCTCTCAGCTTTATCTCTTGCTCTTTGTCTCACTCTGTTTCTCTGTCACTGTTTCTCTGTCCCAGCACACCTCCTCTTGCTTCTTTCTCTTTCAGCTGATCTTTCTTCTTCTTTAGCTCAGTCACCCAATCGGACTAAGGTAAAAAAAAATTGAATGTGAGTTTAAGAAACAGTGTCCCTACAAAGTGAAATAGACAAATTGGCCATTATTAGTCTTTGTGCACGTTTGCACCTGTATGTAAGTAGTCTAGAATCATGTATATGACATTAAATACCTGCTCTTCACTTACTGTGTGTAGTTATATGTAATGTAGCAGATTATTTCCAGCCAAGCTGCCCTTCCCCCTGTGAAAGCTTCAAAGTTTCTCCCTCCTTTTTGATGCCCCTCTTATCACCTCTTCATGATTTGTTCTTTCTTTTGGGGGAGGCCGAGCCTCTCCCCCTTCGTTTGCACTCTTTATCAACGCTTCTGTGAGTCGTTCTAGTAGAATTCTGTCTTGATTTTCCCCCCTGCATGTGTGTTTCTCTGTAAGCGAAAAACTGCACTGTTAGAATCTTTTATAAACCACGTTTAAAGCCTTGGTCCAGAGTCAGAGACTGGACTAAAGTAATGACTGCTGTAAGGGAGTTTATTATATAATATGTTAATCTATACCTTAGACTGGTCTGTATATTTTGTCTACTGGTGAAGTCTTATCTGTGAATAAAGTAGTTAAAACACCTGGGGGCTTCTGTTTGTTCTTTCTAAATAACTGCTAGTTGTTTCTGTATTGTGGGCATCATTGGGACATTTGGCTGTCCCGGGTCACTTTGGCTCTGTGCCACCAGCTTTGTTTCATTGTCTAGAGGTAACGGATCATATTATGTGTCAGTGGTGAAAGTGTGAAACCAGACTGCTATCTGTGCTATGTAGGTTAAAGTGGAGAGTTGTGGTATGATATGAGGTGTCTTTTAGTAAGGTAAAGTGAAAACAAATCTCATGCACTGACCTGTTTGGGCTTAGTGGAAAAGCATCTGATTTTTACACAGTTAATTGAGCTGTGTGATGTCATTTTTAGATGAGAAAATGTAGATACTGGCTAACAACATGTAGAGCCTTTTTAGACTACACATATGTTACATAGCCTATATCCAGTCAAAATACACTGCTTGATTAGTGTTTTCTTAGGCCTAAAGGCATTGTCTTTCGTAAGATAGTGTGATGATTCCCCCTGCACTGATGTTTGAGGGGACAAGCGTTGCAAAGGAGTGACGCCACCTGTCGGAAGACAATGGCTCAAAGTATGAATTTATTTGCATGCTATCTTTACACTGGCTTTCCTGTATTAGACTCCATAGTGACTCCTTATGTACAGACTGTCTGCCATATAGCGTGGACACAGATGCCCCTCCATGTGGCAGGGCTCTGAGCCACAGAGCTGTTGGATGGCTGCTGCTGCCTGCCTGGGTCCTCAGCCAGGATACTCATGAATTATCAACAAAGTCACATGACTGTCTGATGTTCGAACCACTCAACAGCAGGAAATGTTGGTCACCCGGCCCCACGTGGATGAAAGCAGAATTGAAAGCCTTAGTAATTGTCAGTACTTTTGGAAAAGTGACTGAGGTCGATGTACAAAACCTACATACAGTAAATGTCAATGACTGCGGTCTTATTAACCATCAAAATCACATGAAGATAAGAGGTTGTAAAGTGTTTATTAAATAAAACCTATTATATGAGCACATCTTAAAAGTACAGATGAGCGCAAGAGATTAACTGTTACCCAATTTTTTGGGGGGACAAAATATAATTGAACATTTAACTATAAATTGTGGAATATTTAGGAACACATGTTGATGCAGTTACCTCAAACTAGTTTTCTCACTCACTGTGTCCTCATCCCTCATCTACTTTCATGTGATCTGGCCAGAGAAACCCTCTTTCTTCTTCCAGAAAGCATCTAAAGAGAAGTAGTACAACAGTGGATCTAGACAACAGTTGACGCTGGCCAGACAGAACATGGGCATGACAGCCTCCCTGATTCTGAGCGTAAGCACGATGGAGAATGGCAGGAAGAAGACAATAAACATCAGAAGGTTGATGGTGAAGATCATCATGACGTTCATCTTGTTGTTGACCCTGGCGGCATCGCTGAGGTGCCTGCGTAGCGTCCAGTACACCATGGCGGTGGAGACCACGTTGACCCCCAGCATGGCGAACACCAGCCCTGACTGCACGTAACCAGCGATCGGCACATCCACGGCACATCCATGAGTTGTCCACTCAAAGCATTTGTCAGTGGCGTTACAGCTCTTAATCTGACTGATCTTGTAGAGGGCCTCTGGGATGTTGACCGCCACGATCAGGACCCAGATGAAGACACAGGCCTTCCAGGCGTTGGTGGTGGTGCGGAGGTGGCGGGTTCTTAGAGGGTAGACCACAGCCAGCAGCCTGTCCAGGCCAATGAAGGTGATGAAGACGGTGTTGGAGCGGATGTTGTTGCGGAACAGCATAGTGGTGGCCGTGCAGGCCTGGATGCCCAGGGGCCAGGTGCCCGTGGCGTAGAAGTAGACCCGGGTGGGCATGGAGAGCACCAGCAGCAGGTCGGACAGAGCCAGGTGGCTCATGAAGACAGCGCTGGAGGATTTGAGGCCGTGGTGGCGGACCAGAACCCATAGCAACAGGCGTTGAGCGGCAGGCCCAGCACCACCACACAGCCGTACACCGCGGCAGAGGCTGTATACACGGCATTCACACAACTCAGCTCCGGAGCGCTGTCCTCTAAGGTATTGTTGGTGTTGTTCATGGTACTGTATCTCTGCTCCTTTAAGACAGACACAGCTGTGTGTGTCTGTGCATGTGAACTGAAAAGAGACAGAAACCACACCAAACCAGCAGCTCAGTGCTCTGGTTACCAGTTCCTACCAGAGCGGTCTGTGTAGAGGTTGAGCTGATCTTTACTCTGTTTTTTTAATACAAGTGTTGAAACAATTGTTGAAACAGGAAGTGAGGGTGCTTTTTTTTTTTTATCTCAGGAAGGGCCTGCCATCCTTTCTGCTAATCTGTTTGAAGACTCTTGATAACAGGAAGTATCTCTGAACTCTCTGACCTATACAGACAGTCATCATTTGTTTTGCCAAAAGTGAGTTATTCGTAGTGAATAATTAAAAACAAACAGATGATGATCAAGAGCAACTGTCTAAAACATTGAAATACCGTTTTAGATTTTAAATGGTCTGGATGTACACATTTGTGCTGGCTAGATTGCAGTGGTGGAAAAAGTACCCAATTTATATACTTGAGTAAAAGTAAAGGTACCTTATTAGAAAATGACTCCAGTTAACGTTTTAAATATACTTAAGTATCAAAAGTAAAAGTGTAAATCATTTCAAATTCCTTATATTAAGCAAACCAGACGGCACCATTTTCTTGTGTTTTCAATTTACGGATCGCCAGAGGCACACTCCAACACCCAGACATAACTTACAAACGAAGCATTTGTGTTTGTGAGTCCGCCAGATCAGAGGCAGTAGGGCTGACTAAGGATGTTCTCTTGATAAGTGAGTGAATTGGACCATTTTCCTGTCCTGCTAAGCATTCAAAATGTAACTTTTGGGTGTCAGGGAAAATGTTTAGAGTAAAAAGTACATTATTTTCTTTAGTGAAGTAAAAGTCAAAAATATAAATAGTAAAATAAAGTACAGATACCCCAAAAAACTACTTAAGAAGTACTTTAAAGTATTATTACTAAACTGCTAGATTGAGAGTGGTTGGCTTACATCTGAACAGTCCATATCTGAACAATGTATAATTATGTATATGCTTCTATTCAGTATGAATAAATTACACGACTCAGGGTTGTAAATCCCATGCCTTTTGTTGATCAGATTAGTTAGTGTTAGATATGCCCTCTGAGATCTTCTGTGGAACCTCTATGAATCTCAGCCTCCTAAAGGGTAAGACTTGTATGAGGTCACAGGTGTGATGAGTGAGAATACAATAGAACATAAACTTGAAGGTTGGATGATTGATTTGAAAACATTGTGTTGGCCATTCATTCATTCATTCTTCAAGAGTCTTTCATGAGACTTGTCTCCTCTCTCTGCTGTGGGGATCTGAGTTTCCCATTTCCCAGATAGAGGTAATAGCCATCCATCTACAGGGGAAGCATCTCCACCCTGCTCTCCACTCTGCACGCGGCAAGAAGTGATAAGCCACATCTATCTAGCAAGTCCTATCGATTTCCAGTGACCTGGGTGTCTGATCCTGTCTCTCCGGGTCCCTTGACCTTGATGTTGTCCATCGGACGCTGGTTGATTTCCCGGGGCTTTGCCACCATGTTCCCTCTAATGGACATCCTCCTCCTCTCCTGGCTGGCAGTCAGCAGGTTCTCCTTCAGGATGAGGTAGTAGCAGACCCCGTCCGTCAGACAGTTGACGCTGCTCAGACAGGTGCTGATGTGGACGAAGTCTCTGAGGGGGTTGATGACGCCCGGGTCCTCTGTGCGGTTCTTGGCCAGGAAGTAGACGACTGCGGCCACGTGGTAGGGGATGAAGCACAGCAGGAAGGCCACCAGGTTGCTCAGGACGATCTTCACAGACTTGTTGTCCCTCAGCTTCTCGTCCAGCGGGTACCGACGCCGCATGTTACTCAGGATCTGCATCACGCACACTGAGAAGAACACCATAGTGATGGTGCTGATTGTGAACACCGTCTCCATGGTGACGATGATCCATTTCTTCTCCCAGGTTTCTCTGGAGAATTTCTCGAAACACCTGGTTTCGTTGCCGTTGTGCAGGCTGGTGGTGTTTTTGTTGTGGAGCTCATAGACGGGCATGGTGAAAGCGAATACCGTCACCCACACGGCCAGGCATACCATGGCAGCCTTCCGTGGCGAGCGCAGACGCTTGCCGTTGAATGGAAACCGCAGAGAAACATAGCGGTCGCCCGAGATGCACACGATCAGTATGATGCTCCCATAGATGTTGACGAACACCAGGCTCTCCAGGAAGGTGCAGAAGCCCATGCTCAGGCCCCAGGTGCGGCCGTAGGCGTACATCTTGAAGGGCAGAGAGAAGATGAGAAGGCTGTTGTTGATGATCAGACTGCTGAGGTACACCGTGGACTCAGTCCATCGACGGATCCTGAAGAGGAGGAGCCACAGAGCGGCCAGGTTGAGGGGAAAACCCACAAGGAATGTGGGGACATAGACGATCCACTGGATATAGCACACGTCCCTTTCACACAGTGCCATTTTACTGCAAACAGAGAGGGAAATATAATACACATATAAATGTAATTGCACTTTTCACTTACGACACAATGCTTTTTAACCAATACAAGAGGCATCAATCGGGATGGTCATTGAGCAAGAGTAAAGAGATGTATAGGTATAGTTAGGGATTTTGGCAATGAAGCATGCCAGCTTTTCTTGTAGACTTCCAGTCATTGCGCTAACGCTAGTTAGCAACTGTGCTAACACAAGTTAGCAACTTCCTTCAAAATGAACACAGAGACATAAAAATGGTATCCATGTGTTCATCTGACTCTGTGGAAGAAGATAAAGATCCTCTTTGCCAAAATCCTGAACTATCCATTTAAAGGGAAATTTCACAGTTGTTCTACTACATATTCATCATTTTCTGCACCATCCCAACATCAATATAATGTGAAAATGGCGTGTTTCTATGTTTTGTAGTAGAAAAGATAGGAAGATAAGTATTTCCAATGACATCATCAACCAATTGGTAGCCAATGCCTACTCATAATTGGTTAAACTCACATGATGCACACCAATGCATATTCACACTATCTTTTTTACTACAAAACATAGAAATGCACCATTTTCACATATGTTGATGTTGGGGTGGAGCTGGAGATGATGAATATAAAGTTGAAAACGTAACTATCCCTTTAACTGTATGCTACATGTTATGTCAACTTGAGGGGATATCCTGTAGTAAAGCTCAAGTGCATTGGAAGATAATTAAGCAACTAATCATTTGGACGACTAATGCCATCTCATAGACTAGGCATAGTGTTACTACCTAGTAGACTACTGTAACTGATTTCATCTTAGTGTAACAGGCATGACCTTTTTAGAGGTCCACCACTAAGTGGCAGTACTTAATTCCTCTGTAACCCTATAAAAGGGCAAAGGAATTGGCCATCTTGGAAGCCATTTTACCTAAGATTCTGGGATGATCTCAGTTGCACACTCCTCGTGTCCTCTCTTCTCATGTCCTTCTCAAAACCCATTGGAGGACAAGTTCAGAGGGGCGGGACCTCTGGTTTTCTCATCCAATGGGTTTTGAGAAGGAAACGAGGAGCGAGGACATGATGAGAGCGCAATTGAGATCTTCCCTCTCTTGGGCCATGTCAAAAATGATCTATTATATTGACAAGATAGTCCAGTGACCACGTTAACAATGGAAATACATGTCCTCAAAGATGGAAGGCAGGCGTGAGGAGGCAAGATCAGGTGGGACCATTCTACCCAATGAGAGGGGCAGATATGCGTGTGAACAACAGATATAAAGTCATTTTTTTCAAAGAGTTATATTCCAAATAAAAACTATTATATTTTGTATTTGGTTGTGCTTCTTAGTTTGGAACTAGTCTTTGCTCCTGTCTAAACCAAGGGGTTGGCGTACAGCTACTGTCCATGACTACTGGGCACAGATGTCAGCTCTAGTTCTGATTGACATTTGGTTGAGTTGTCAACTAACATGAATTCAACGTCAAATCAACACAAATGTCACCATGTCATTGGAATTAAGTTAAAATTTGGGTGAAAGAAATATGAAATTCCCTTACGTTGATTACTTTTTTCAAATCCAATCAGTTTTCCACGTTGATTCAACGTCCTCACATTGAATTTTTGGGTTGAAATGACGTGGAAACAACGTTGATTTAACCTGTTTTTGCCCAGTGGGATGTCACATTAGGTTGTAGCCTACCAATGTCATTTAACATTTAAGTCATTTAGCAGACACTCTTATCCAGAGTGACTTACAAATTGGTGCATTCAACTTAGGATAGCCAGTGGGACAACCACCCCCTTTATTTTTATGTATTTATTTAATGGGAGTGGGGGGGTAGAAGGATTACTGTTATACTATTCCAGGTATTCCTTAAAGAGGTAGGGTTTCAAGTGTCTCTGGAAGGTGGTCAGTGACCCCGCTGTCCTGGCGTCGTGTGGGAGCTTGTTCCACCATTGGGGTGCCAGAGCAGCAAATAGCTTTGACTGGGCTGAGCGGGAACTGTGCTTCCGTAGAGGTAGGGGAGCTAGCAGGCCAGAGGTGGATGAACGTAGTGCCCTCGTTTGCGTGTAGGGTCTGATCAGAGCCTGAAGGTAAGAAGGTGCCGTTCCCCTCACAGCTCCGTAGGCAAGCACCATGGTCTTGTAGTAGATGTAAGAGTGGCTTGCGAAAGTATTCATTTACATTTACATTTAAGTCATTTAGCAGGCGCTCTTATCCAGAGCGACTTACAATATTATTTTTTGGGGGTTTATACCATTTGATTTACACAACATGCCTACCACTTCGAAGATGCAAAATATATTTTTTTGTGAAACAAACAAGAAATAAGACAAAAAAACTGAAAACTTGAGCATGCATAACTATTCACCCCTCCAAAGTCAATACTTTGTAGACCCACCTTTTGCAGCAATTACAGCTGCAAGTCTCTTGGGGTATGTCTATATAAGCTTGGCACATCTAGCCACTGGGATTTTTGCCCATTCTTCAAGTTGGATGGGTTCCACTGGTGTACAACAATCTTTAAGTCATACCACAGATTCTCAATTGGATTGAGGTCTGGGCTTTGACTAGGCCATTCCAAGACATTTAAATGTTTCCCCTTAAACCACTCAAGTGTTGCTTTAGCAGTATGCTTAGGGTCATTGTCCTGCTGGAAGGTGAACCTCTGTCCCAGTCTCAAATATCTGGAAGACTGAAACAGGTTTCCCTCAAGAATTTCCCTGTATTTAGCGCCATCCATCATTCCTTCAATTCTGACCAGTTTCCCAGTCCCTGCCGATGAAAAACATCCCCACAGCATGATGTTGCCACCACCATGCTTCACTGTGTGGATGGTGTTCTCAGAGTGATGAGAGGTGTTGGGTTTGCGCCAGACATAGCGTTTTCCTTGATGGCCAAAATGCTCAATTTTAGTCTCATCTGACCAGAGTACCTTCTTCCATATGTTTGGGGAGTCTCCCACATGGCTTTTTGCGAACACCAAACGTGTTTGCTTATTTTTTTCTTTAAGCAATGGCTTTTTTCTGGCCACTCCTCCGTAAAGCCCAGCTCTGTGGAGTGTACAGCTTAAAGTGGTCCTATGGACAGATACTCCAATCTCTGCTGTGGAGCTTTGCAGCTCCTTCAAAGTTATCTTTGGTCTCTTTGTTGCCTCTCTGATTAATGCCCTCCTTGCCTGGTCCGTGAGTTTTGGTGGGCGGCCCTCTCTTGGCAGGTTTGTTGTGGTGCCATATTCTTTCAATTTTTTAATAACGGATTTAATGGTGCTCCGTGGGATGTTCAAAGTTTCTGATATTTTTTTATAACCCAACCCTGATCTGTACTTCTCCACAACTTTGTCCCTGACCTGTTTGGAGAGCTCCTTGCTCTTCATGGTGCCGCTTGCTTGGTGGTGCCCCTTGCTTAGTGGTGTTGCAGACTCTGGGGCCTTTCAGAACAGGTGTATATATACTGAGATCATGTGACAGATCATGTGACACTTAGATTGCACACAGGTGGACTTTATTTAACTAATTATGTGACTTCTGAAGGTAATTGGTTGCACCAGATCTTATTTAGGGGCTTCATAGCAAAAGGGGTGAATACATATGCACGCACCACTTTTCCGTTATGTATTTTTTAGAATTTTTTGAAATAAGTAATTTTTTTCATTTCACTACACCAATTTGGACTATTTTGTGTATGTCCATTACACGAAATCCAAATAAAAATCCATTTAAATTACAGGTTGTAACGCAACAAAATAGGAAAAAACGCCAAGGGGGATGAATACTTTTGCAAGGCACTGTATGCACATAAATATGTCAGTGTATATTTAGTACAGTTTTATAACTATGTCCACTGTTGACATGGAAACAAGGAGATAGTTGCCCACCCAGAGGTTAATGCATGGACAGTTTATTCAACACCATAAGCAAATCAGCAAACACATTATGTTTACTTGCATCATATTAAGATATTTATATTTAAAAAATAGAGAAATGAAAAGGGAGAATTGTTCTTGAATGATTATTCACATTGAAAATAGAGTTGCAGATCAAAATAAAGTTTTTGTTAACTATAATTAAATAATTTTGCCTATTGAACAGTGATTATATTTGCTCAACACCAAATCTACTGTTCGGGCAACCTGGACTCAGGGGTAGACATAATATAGTAAACGTTAATCCGAAACTCTCCAATTAGTATAAACTACATGACCAAAAGTATGTGGACATCTGCTCGTCGAACATCTCATGGAGTTGTCCAACCTTTGCTGCTATAATAGCATCCACTCTTCTGGGAAGGCTTTCCACTAGATGTTGGAATATTGCTGCCTATGGCTTGATTTAGAAATAGTGATATTTGGGGGATGATTTCCTTTTCAAATAACTGAAAGTGAGAGGTTGTAATCTGAATAAAGGGAAAAAGGCCTTTCTTGAACATTGGGTGAGACAATCTTACTAATTTGCTAGAGAACCAGTTCGGATTTAAGTATAACTTTTGTATGACTGAAGCTTTTAGTGATAGGTCTAATGCTTTAATATTTAATCATTTCTGTCCAGCCGATTTTTACGCGCTACGCGCTTCAGCACTTGGTGGTCCCTTCTGTGATCTTATGTGGCCAACCATTTCGCGGCTGAGCCGTTGTTGCTCCTAGACATTTCCACTTCACAATAACAGCACTTACAGTTGACTGGGGCAGCTCTAGCAGAGCAGAAATTTGACGAACTGACTTGTTGGAAACGTGGCATTCTATGACGGAGCCACGTTGAAAATCACTGAGCTCTTCATCAGTAAGGCCATTCTACTGCCAATGTTTGTCTATGGAGATTGCATGGCTGTTTGCTCGATTTTATACAGCTGACAGCAACGGGTGTGGCTGAAATAGCCGAATCCACTAACTGGAAGGGGTGTCCACATACTTTTGTATATATAGTGTATGTTACGTTTCATATGGTATGTATACATTTTTGGATGTCCATCATCCATTTCATATGATATGTTACGATTACAATTCGTATGATATGTTACGAATTGCAATTGGTACAATATGTTACGGAAATGCAAAACATATGATATGTTACAAATTCCAATTTGTTGTTGCTAACACTAGCTAGGTGGCTAACACTAACGTTAGCTTGGTGGCTAACATTAGCTAGGCTAGGGGTTAAGGTTAGGGTTAGCTAACATGCTTAGTAGTAGAAAAGTATATAAAAAGTAGTAAGTAGTTGCAAAGTTGCTAATTAGATAAAACGCTAAAGTTGTCCGTGATGAAATTTAACACGCAACCTTTGGGTTGCTAGACGTTCAGGTTATGAGCCCACCCACCCAGACCATCCACCTTACTCCACCCAAACCATCCACTTTACTTTAAATGAAAACTCCACCCAAAAATATATTTTGTTTCATTAGTCCATTGTTGATATAGTCCCAAAATGTTTTGCATGTCAGCTATCAAGTTTCCAAGACATACAGTGCATTCGGAAAGTATTCACACCCCTTCGCTTTTTCCACATTTTGTTACATTACAGCCTTATTCTAAAATTGATTAAATTATTTTTCCCCCTCATCAATCTACACACAATACCCCATTGTAGTAAAAACAGGTTTTTAGAAATTTTTGCAAATGTATTAAAAATAAAAAATGGAAATACCTTATTTACATAAGTATTCAGACCCTTTGCTATGAGACGTCGAAATTAAACTCAGGTGCATCCTGTTTCCATTGATCATCCTTGAGATGTTTCTACAACTTGATTGGAGTCCACTTGTGGTAAATTCAATTGATTGGACATGATTTGGAATGGCACACACCTGTCTATATAAGGTCCCACAATTGACTGTGCATGGCAGAGCAAAAACCAAGCCATGAGGTCGAAGAAATTGTCCGTAGAGCTCTGAGACAGTGTTGTGTCGAGGCACAGATGTGGGGAAGGTTACCAAAACATTTCTGCAGCATTGAAGGTCCCCAAGAACACAGTGGCCTCCATCATTCTTAAATGGAAGAAGTTTGGAACCACCAAGACTCTTACTAGAGCTGGCCACCAGGCCAAACTGAGCAATTGGGGGAGAAGGGCCTTTGTCAGGGAGGTGAACAAGAACCCGATAGTCACCCTGACAGAGCTCCAGAGTTCCTCTGTGGAGATGGAATAACCTTCCAGAAGGACAACAATCTCTGCAGCACTCCACCAATCAGGCCTTTATGGTAGGGTGGCCAGACGGAAGCCACTCCTCCGTAAAAGGCACACGACAGCCCACTTGGAGTTTGCCAAAAGGCACCTAAAGGACTCTCAGACCATGAGAAACAAGATTCTCTGGTCTAATGAAACAAAGATTTAACTATTTGGCCTGAATGCCAAGCGTCACGTCTGGAGGAAACCTGGCACCATCTCTAAAAACCAGTTTTTGCTTTGTCATTAAGGGGTATTGTGTGTAGATTGATCAGAATAATAAAAAACAATTGAATCCATTTTAGAATAAGGCTGCAACTTAACAAAATGTGGAAAAAGTCAAGGGGTCTGAATACTTTCCGAATGCACTGTATAACTTAAAAAATACAGACATTTTAAAGTTATGCATCTTGAAAACTTGATTGCTGACATGCAAAACATTTTGGGACTATATCAACAATGGACAAATGAAAGTAAGCTTTTGTGTTATGTAACCACACCGAACGTAAGAAATTATACTAATTTGAGTGTCCCAGATTTAAGTTTAGTATGTTAAGTTTACTCTATGAGACCATGCTGGTTCGGGATGTTTAGTTAAAAACTGACTTCTGAACAAATGACTTTATAGAACTGAACAGTGATTTTCCCCCTTTGTAGAAAGTCCCTGTGTTTAAAATGTGTTTCCATTGTTTTAGGGATAGTGACATTTAAATTTGTCAAGATGATTTAGGATTATTATTATTATCTCACAACCGCATGGCAGAAACCGCAGGTGAATGTAAATGTAGGATGTGCTTTTAATTCTATAAGGCAGTGATGAACTGGGAGCAAAACTCCTGTCCAAAAGTATTACAGTAGGCTACAGAAAAAAACACTCACCGAAGTCGCGTTGGGATAATTATCTTGTCTCAACTAGAACCGAACCTTTTGGCTTTGAGTCGTTGTTTGGTAAGACACACTTTAACCTACAATAGACAGCCTATGTCATGCCAATACTTCTTCCTCTGACTAATAGTGAAACCGTTGTACGCCTGCTTTCCCTCTCAAAAACAAATAACCGCCACTAACTGTACTGCACCTGCAATCTGCTATAGGCTAGTGCCGCTTTTGTTGACTCGTTTGCATAGTTAAAGAAAAACAGTCATAAAGTATTGTGTGGTTTGAGCACATAGCATGGCAAACAAGTTCTGCTTAGGCCACACTCACATGGTTTAGCATGCTCTGTCGTTTTTTTAAAATGTGAAACTTTTCACTGCCTTTGTAAGATATGTGGGTTAACAGAAGGGGTTTCCCATTGACATATATACATTTCCCACGCAGGTTGGAGTTTTTCATTTAGTATTTTCTAGAAGAAACAAGCTGTATAGGAAAAGTTGTTCAATTGTAAATCTTCATCTTTTTAATCATGATTCCAACAACTGTCATTGCTCATGCACACATTCACATACAGTATGAGTGGGTGACTGTCTGGGAAAGTCTGAAACAGTGTAATATAATGTTATCGTTTCGTGTGAAGAGGCACTAGAGGGAGCCACAGGAACAGTCAGGGGACATCTTGAGGACACTGTCAGGAGCCAACTAAAATTAATGTTTGTGTGTGTGTGTTTGAAATATGATTACTAAATATGAAATCTAGCTCTCTTGCCTGAAAGTAGAAGTATACTTTTTCCTGAGAGGTCTGTCTGATACTGTAGCGCAGAGAACAATGTCCTTATTACATGCATGCATGCATCACCACCACAACCACATCCTCATTTAATTTCCATCTTCACTTTCCCTACTTTGAATGACTGATCTTCCTGTCATGGTCATACTAGTCATCATTGCCCAGGCCCCCATACAATTGAATGAATCCTATACAGATCAGTAATCCACATTTGGTCTAGAAAAGCCATATAGGCCTACCCTACATGTCTCAGATCAGAATATAATTTACATGTCCACACTTCCTCTCAAGCTAGTGTATGTGTGCATTGTGCAATAGATTTTCCTTTCCAAGTGGCTTGCGAAAGTATTCACCCCCCTTGGCATTTTTCCTATTTTGTTGCCTTACAACCTGGAATTAAAATGGATTTTTTTGGGGGGGGTGTATCATTTGATTTACACAACATGCCTACCACTTTGAAGATGCAAAATATATTTTATTGTGAAACAAACAAGAAATAAGACAAAAAAACAGAAAACCTGAGCGTGCATAACTATTCCCCCCCCAAAGTCAATACTTTGTAGAGCCACCTTTTGCAGCAATTACAGCTGCAAGTCTCTTGGGGTATGTCTCTACAAGCTTGGCACATCTAGCCACTGGGATTTCTGCCCATTCTTCAAGAAAAAACTGGGTTTGCGCCAGACATAGCGTTTTCCTTGATGTCCAAAAAGCTCAATTTTAGTCTCATCTGACCAGAGTACCTTCTTCCATATGTTTGGGGAGTCTCCCACAGGGCTTTTGGCGAACACCAAACGTGTTTGCTTATTTTCTTCTTTAAGCGATGGCTTTTTTCTGCCCACTCTTCCGTAAAGCCCAGCTCTGTGGAGTGTATGGCTTAAAGTGGTCCTATGGACAGATACTCCAATCTCCGCTGTGGAGCTTTGCAGCTTCTTCAGGGTTATCTTTGGTCTCTTTGTTGCCTCTCTGATTAATGCCCTCCTTGCCTGGTCTGTGAGTTTTGGTGGGCGGCCCTCTCTTGGCAGGTTTGTTGTGGTGCCATATTCTTTCCATTTTTTAATAATGGATTTAATTGTGCTCCGTGGGATGTTCAAAGTTTCTGATATTTTTTTATAACCCAACCTTGATCTGTACTTCTCCATAACTTTGTCCCTGACCTGTTTGGAGAGCTCCTTGGTCTTCATGGTGCCGCTTGCTTAGTGGTGCCCCTTGCTTAGTGGTGTTGCAGACTCTGGGGCCTTTCAGAACAGGTGTATACAGTATATACTGAGATCATGTGACAGATCATGTGACACTTAGATTGCACACAGGTGGACTATATTTAACTAATTATGTGACTTCTGAAGGTAATTGGTTGCACCAGATCTTATTTAGGGGCTTTATAGCAAAGGGGGTGAATACATATGCACGCATCACTTTTCCTTTATTTATTTTTTTGAATTTTTTGAAACAAGTTAATTTTTTCATTTCACTTCACCAATTTGGACTATTTTGTGTATGTCCATTACATGAAATCCAAATAAAAATCCATTTAAATTACAGGTTGTAATGCAACAAAATAGGAAAAACGCCAAGGGGGATGAATACTTTTGCAAGGCACTGTACTGTATGTGGTGGTGGAAAATCTACCCAATTATGATACTTGAGTAAAAGTATAGATAGATACCTTAATAGAAAGTTACTCAAGTAAAAGTTAAAGTCACCCAGTAAAATACTACTTGAGTAAAAGTCTAAAAGTATTTGGTTCTAAATATACCTAAGTATCAAAATAAATGTAATTGCTAACATTTATTTAAGTATCACAAATACAAGTTTTAATCATTTCACATTTCTTATATTAAGCAAAGCAGACGGCACCATTTTCTTGTTTTTAAAATGTACAGATAGCCAGGGGCACACTCCAACACTCAGACATAATTTACAAATGATGCATTTGTGTTGAGTGAGTCTGCCACATCAGAGACAGTAGGGATGACCATGTGCTCTCTTGATAAGTGTGTGAATTGGACCATTTTCCTGTCCTGCTAAGCATTCAAAATGTAACGAGTACTTTTGGGTGTCAGGGAAAAAATACATTATTTTCTTTAGGAATGTAGTGAAGTAAAAGTAAAAGTTGCCAAAAAAATTAATAGTAAAGTATAGATATCCCCAAAAACTACTTAAATAGTACTTTAAAGTATTTGTCCTTAAGTACTTTACACCACTGACTGTATGTGGTAACACATTTGTCAAATTAATGAAACAAAGTGTAAGCCTAAGGTAATATTTCAAGACCATGTACAACACAGGCAATGATCAAGAGTTTTTGTCACCTGGGGTGACACTTTAACTTTACACAATTAACTAAACATTTTGTTTGACTAGCTACTGTACATAACCAATTAGGTGACTGTTGGCATTTTGAGTTAACACTCCTTGAATCATTAAATTAGCACCAGTGTCTTCCCATATACAGTGCATTCGGAAAGTATTCAGACCCCTTCTCGTTTTCTACATTTTGTTACGTTATAGCCTTATTCTAAAATGGACTAAATAAAACAATTCCTCATAAATCTACACACAATACCCCATAATGATAAAGCGAAAACAGGTTTTTAGAAATGTTTGCTAATTTACTCAAAACAAAAAACTGAAATATCACATTTACAAAAATATTCAGATCCTTTGCTAAAAGAATCGAAATTGAGCTCAGGTGCATCCTGTTTCCATTGATTATCCTTGAGATGTTTCTACAACTTGATTGGAGTCCACCTATGGTAAATTCCATTGATTGGACATGATTCGGAAAGGCACATACCTGTCTATATAAGGTCCCACAGTTGACAATGCATGTCAGAGAAAAAAACCAAGCCATGAGGTCGAAGGAATTGTCCGTAGAGCTGCGAGATTGTGTCGAGGCACAGATCTGGGGAAGGTTACCAAAAAATGTCTGCAGCATTGAAGGTCCCCAAGAACACAGTGGCCTCCATCATTCTTAAATGGAAGAAGTTTGAAACCACCAAGACTCTTCATAGAGCTTGCCACCCGGCCAAACTGAGCAATCGGAGGAGAAGAGCCTTCGTCAGGGAGGTGAACAGGAACCCGATGGTCACTCTGACAGAGCTCCAGAGTTCCTCTGTGGAGATGGAAGAACCTTCCAGAAGGACAACAATCTCTGCAGCACTCCACCAATCAGGCCTTTATGATTTAAGATTCTCTAGTCTGATGAAACCAAGATTGAACTCTTTGGCCTGAATGCCAAGCATCACTTCTGGAGGAAACCTGGCTCCATCCCTACGGTGAAGCATGGTGGTGGCAGCATCATGCTGTGGGGATGTTTTTCAGTGGCAGGGACTGGGAGACTAGTCAGGTTGAGGGAAAGATGAACGGAGCAATGTAGAGAGATCCTTGATGAAAACCTGCTCCAGAGCGCTCAGGACCTCAGACTGTGGCGAATGTTCACCTTCCAACAGGACAACGAACATAAGCACACAGCCAAGACAAGGAGTGGCTTCGGGACAAGTCTCTGAATGTCCTTGAGCAGCCCAGCCAGAGCCCAGACTTGAACCCTATCTAACATCTCTGGAGAGACCTGAAAATAGCTGTGCAGCAACTCGCCCCATCCAACCTGACAGAGCTTGAGAGGATCTGCAGAGAAGAATGGGAGAAACTCCCCAAATACAGGTGTGCCAAGCTTGTAGCATCATACTCAAGAAGACTCGAGGCTGTAATCGCTGCCAAAGGTGCTTCAACAAAGTACTGAGTAAAGGGTCTGAATACTTATGTAAATGTGATATTTCAGTTTTTAACATTTCTAAAAACCTATTTTTGCTTTGTCATTATGGGGTATTGTGTGTAGATTGATGAGGGAAAAAAACAATTTAACCAATTTTAGAATAAGGCTGTAACGTAACAAAATGTGGAAAAAGTCAAAGGGTCTGAATACTTTCCCAATGCACTATATTACTCTTCCTTTTTTTTTTTTTATGTATACATATTTTTTAAACGTAATGTAATATTATCTTATGTTGTTCTTGTCTATAACTGTTCTGTACTCAGTCATGTATTTTTAAGTTTTATGTGAACCCCAGGAAGAGTAGCTGCTGCATGTGCAATAGCTAATAAACTACAGTGAGCTCCAAATGAATTGGGACAGTCACAATTTTGTTGTTCTTTTGGCTCTGTACTGCAGCACTTTGGATTTGAAGGTTAAACTATGAGTGCAGACTGTCAGCTTTAATTTGAGGGTATTTTCATCCGTATCGGGTGAACTGTTTAGAAATTACAACACTTTCTGTACATTGTCCTCCCATTTTAGGGGACCAAAAGTATTGGGACAAATGTACTACAGTATATGTTTATTAGAGTAATCAAAAGTTTACTATTCCTAGCACACAATGATTACATCAAGATTGTGACTCTACAAACTTGTTGGATGCATTTGCAGTTTATTTTGGTTGTGTTTAAGTTTCAAGATTTTGTGCCCAAAAGAAATGAATGGTAAATAATGTATTGTGTCCTTTTGGAGTCACTTTTATTGTAAATAAGAATATAATATGTTTCTAAACACTTCTACATTAATGTGAATGCTACCATGATTACGGATTGTCCTGAATGAATTTTGAATAATGATGAGTGAGGAAGTTACAGATACACAAACATCATACCGCCAAGACATGCTAACCTCTCAGCATTACAATAACAGGTTAGGTTAGCATTTTCATATTTATTTATTTTTTTTTGGGGGGGTTGATATTTATGCCTCTGTAACTTTCTCACTCATTATTATTCACGATTAATTCAGGATTATCCGTAATCATGGTAGCATCCACATTGTTTGTAAGTGACACACGAGCAGCCTCTCGACGATTTGTCAGCTTATACCACAGTTACACCTCCAAAACTGCCTGGTTAACACTGGTTAACGCTCAACCTGATTGAATCCAGGCCTAAACTAAATTTAACTAAATTATTAGTAATGAATTAATAAGTAATGATTTGATTGGGCCTTCTTTTTTGCTAGCCAATATCATACAGAAATGATGGCATTCACCTTTAATGATTGTAAAAATTAAAAAAAAGATTAGTAAATCAGATTAGGGTAAATGAGGTTAAATCAGATTAGGGTAAATGGGAGTGACAAGCCATAATATGGATCATATCAGTAGGGGAAAGTGGGGTAAATTGAGCCAAAGGGGTAAATTAAGACAAAGGGGTAAATTGAGACACCCTTCCTATTGGGCACAGACGTCAGTTCAACGTCTAGTTTTGATTTACATTTTGTTGAGTTGTCAACTAACAAGAATTCAACGTGAAATCAACAAAAAAGATCACCATGTCATTGGATTTAGATTACATTTTGGGTTAAAAAAATGATGACATTCCCTTACGTTGACGACTTTATGCAAATCTAATCAGTTTTCCACGTTGATTCAATGTCATCACATAGATTTTGGGGGTTGAAATGATGTGGATACAACATTGATTCAACTAGTTTTTGCCCAGTGGGGTTGTTTCTAGGAAATCATACACAACATTCATAATTTGACCAAATATTTAGGAAGAGTCATCATTACATGGAGTCTGTGAAGGAAGAAACCACATGGAAAAAGTGGTAAGCATGTTAGGTTGAAAAAAACAGATTTTAATTAAGTCTAATTCATCTATTGTGTTGGAGTTTTCATGATGCTTGTATCTAAACCAAATTAGATCATTGTAAGATTGTTATATACATCAGTTGGGGTCTCTGTAAGCTTCAATATGAGGTCCTAAACCTATATGAGGTCCTAAACCTAGCATGAAAGTGCATCCTTGTAGCTGTGTGGGCTAATGTAGTCAAAATGCTTGCCTTGGGGTAAATTTAGCCAATGGTTAAGCCAATGGCAAATTGAGCAAATGAAAGTGTTTTCTTCCCAGGCATAATGAAATACATTATTGCTGAGATATGAGGCCTGGCCTATGTTAAAAAAAAATAATTAAAGTACAAAGTGCTTGTAGGTGTTAAACCTGTGTTAAAAAATGATTAAAATGATTAAAAGACCAAAAACAGTGATTGTGATTGTGTTTAATTGTGTTTGGAAAATAAAGATAGACATTCAGTACAGTACAATATTTCATTCAGTACAGACATTTGCAGGTGGCTTAACTTACCCTTTCCTGTTGTGCCAATAGACCACCTTTTTTTGGACAAGCTATGTTTTCAAAACTGTAATATTTACATGAATTCTGATTATTTCCAGAGATACACAACATCCTGAAATATATGTATATATCTTTGTTAGAAAGAATTCTACATTTCCCTTGGAGTGATTCTGAATGTAAAAAAATTGCTCAATGTACCCTACTCTCCCCTACAGTTTTGACTAAGTTGAATTATTTCAGTCCCTTTTGAAGTGAAACACTAGCAAGCATCTCTCTCTCTCTCTCTCTCTCTCTCTCTCTCTCTCTCTCTCTCTCTCTCTCTCTCTCTCTCTCTCTCTCTCTCTCTCTCTCTCTCTCTCTCTCTCTCTCTCTCTCTCTCTCTTCTCTCTCTCTCTCTCTCTCTCTTCTCTCTCTCTCTCTCTCTCTCTCTCTCTCTCTCTCTCTCTCTCTCTCTCTCTCTCTCTCTCTCTCTCTCTCTACTTCCCTCCCTCTCCTCTTCCTCCCCGCTTCTCACCTACACAAAAAGATGAAACAACAGTTTAGCCAGAGGAGTTGATACACAGTATGGCTGAGTCCGTAAAAGCACTTTGTAGATATGTTCTATCCTGGAGCATAGGTTAATTATTATTACCTACAGGAATTTTAACAGTGCCTTTAGTAGGTAGATTATATCCATTGCTGGACTCAGATAACCACACTGTGGTTGGAGTTTACAAACGGCACTCTTGACCTGTGAACTAGAAAGACAGGGCTTAGAGAGTGAGAGCAGAAATATCAATTTGTATAGCAGACCCTCATGCCAAATTGAGTCAAAAGCTTTATTGAAATCAACAAAGCATGAGAAGACTTTGCCTTTGTTTTGTTTTGTTTGTTTGTTTGTCAATTAGGGTGTGCAGGGTGAATACGTGGTCTGTCGTACGATAATTTGGTAAAAAGCCAATTTGACATTTGCTCAGTACATTGTTTTCACTGAGGAAATGAACTAGTCTGCTGTTAATGATAATGCAGAGGATTTTCCCAAGGTTGCTGTTGACGCATATCCCACAGTAGTTATTGGGGTCAAATTTGTCTCCACTTTTGTGGATTGGGGTGATCAGTCCTTGGTTCCAAATATTGGGGAAGATGCCAGAGCTAAGGATGATGTTAAAGAGTTTAAGTATAGCTAATTGAAATTTGTGGTCTGTATATTTTATCATTTCATTAAGGATACCATCAACACCACAGGACTTTTTGGGTTGGAGGGTTTGTATTTTGTCCTGTAGTTCATTCAATGTAATTGGAGAATCCAGTGGGTTCTGGTAGTCTTTAATAGTTGATCCTAAGATTTGCATTTGATCACGTATATATTTTTTGCTGTTTGTTCTCTGTTATAGGGCCAAAAAGATTGGAGAAGTGGTTTACCCATACATCTCCGTTTTGGATAAATAGCTCTTCGTGTTGTTGTTTGTTTAGTGTTTTCCAATTTTCCCAGAAGTGGTTAGAGTCTATGGATTCTTCAATTACATTGAGCTGATTTCTGACATGCTGTTCCTTCTTTTTCCGTAGTGTATTTCTGTATTGTTTTAGTGATTCACCATAGTGAAGGCGTAGGCTCAGGTTTTCTGGGTCTCTATGTTTTTGGTTGGATAGGTTTCTCAATTTCTTTCTTAGGTTTTTGCATTCTTCATCAAACCATTTATCACTGTATTACTTTTCTTTGGTTTTCTGTTAGAGATTTTAAGATTTGATAGGGAAGCTGAGAGGTCAAATATACTGTTTAGGTTTTCTACTGCCAAGTTTACACCTTCACTATTACAGTGGAACATTTTGTCCAGGAAGTTGTCTAGAATGGATTGAATTTGTTGTTTCCTAATTGTTTTTTGGTAGGTTTCAACACTACTTTCCTTCCCTCTATAGCATTTCTTAATATTATTCAGTTCCTTTGGCTTTGATGCCTCATGATTGAGTATTGCTCTGTTCAAGTAGACTCTCTCTCTCTCTCTCTCTCTCTCGCTCTCTCTCACTGTCTGTCAGTTCAGAAACCAACCTTTTCAATTTACTGTTGACAAAGGGAGGATGAGAGTACTGATATTCACTATAAGTAAACATTGCTCTTTTGATCACTGATCTGAGAGATCCTTTACACTTTCCCTCTCTTTTTTATTCTTTCTACTGTACCTCTCCTCCCTACCCACTTTCTCTCTATTCAAACATTACTCTAGTAGATACTGCATGTACCTACAGGGAATGGTTTCCCCAGGAGAGTGTGTTGGTCTCATGACAACTATAACCTTCTTCTTCGTCTTCTTCTTCGTCTTCTTCTTCTATTATATAATGGCGGTCTGCAAACAAACGTTAAAGGTGCATGCCGCCACCTACTGTGCTGGAGTGTGTGGTCAATCACGGTTTACAACATTTCTAAATCCTCCTACCTAACTCAGTACTTCTGAGAAAATAAAGAAGAGCCCTACTAACTTCTAATAGACCCTCCCCCATCCTCCAAAATCCCTTCCAAACCCCACCAACCCCGTCCAACCCAACTATAACCTTTGACCTCACAGAACAGCTCAATATGATTGGTTGGGTAGATCCAGTCAACAAAGCTGTGTGATTCACACAAACACACACCACGCCTGTCTGAACAGAGGAGTCAGTAGGGTGAGTCTGGAAAGGTGTGGTGACTCTGCCTTGCTCAATCTATCCCCATTGTTGTTTTGTCGATGTGACTTGAGATTGTTTCTGTTACTATTGAGCCGTCAAGAAGATCTGTGTGCCTTATTGTGCCTCTAATCTATTATTAGATATGAGAATCTTTCCCAGTGACACAATAACTATTGTGGTTGGATGATCAAGACAGAAACAGAAAGTTATTCCTGTTGAGTTCTGTATAAGACATGCAGTTTCAGTGAGCTTGTGTTGTTACTCTGTCAGCCTTCCTTACCCTATTTTTTGGATGTTGTGTAAATGTGTTTGACCCCCAGCCCCTCTCTGTCTGGTCTGGTTAGAGGGAGGGAGTTTAATTGTGTGAGACGAGCACTCTGCTCATACAACGAGGCCTCGCTGAGTCCCTTTCTCTGCATTATGTCATAAAGGAGCCCTGGAATTCTCTCTGCTGCTGCTGTGTGGAGAAACAAAGAGCGAACTTTGAACTCTACTGGTCAGCTGCCTGGAGATAAGGAAGGCAGCGGGGAGCGGGTTTAGAGAGGCCGTCACCTGCCACGCGACAAGCAGGACAACACGCTACACGTCAGCTGGAGACGCGGTTCTGTACCACACTGGAGGACCTACAGGAGAACTGGCAGTGTGTCCTCTGAGGTGTGACTGTAACCCCTATACAGAATACATGGTATACACCACTGGGGAACACATCGAAGATCTTGAGAGAAGGGATGTAAAGAAAAGGAGTCCTAAAGGAGTGATCAGTGAACGCCATGCAGCTGAATTCCCTGGCACAGGTAAGTGGCTTTTCTGGTTCTCCAGAGCACAGAAGAGCAGAGCAGAGACCGTCAGGCATGCAGGTGAGGCCAGGCTGGGCTCTGGAATGTATTTTAGCAGTCCCCATACAGACAGTACAGCAGTGGTATTCAAAGTTGGGGTCTGCAGTGGTGTCGCCAAAATAAAATAAAAATTAAGAGTACAGATTATTGTATGGGACAATATACAAACGTTTTTGAGAAAGATAATTGGCAAAATTTAAATGTATTGAGTAAATGTATTTATTGGTTTCTTTTCATTTTGATAAGAGATGAAAATGTAATGAATTGAAGGTTATTTGTTGATGTAAAAATCGAAAATGTACCGATTTTTAAGGTTGTGTCATTGTATTTGGGGTAGGGTTATAAGAAATTATAGCGGAAAAAAAAGCAGAAGAAATGGGGTCCCCGCTGCAAAAGTTTGAATACCACTGAGAGAGAGGGATAAATGGAGGGAGAGAAAGAGAGGATGAGTCATACACGGAATCATTTCAGCTTAAGGAGAGCGAGGGGGCTGACTCTCACTGGCTCCATGGCTGTATGGGTAACTAACAACACTCCTGCCCCCCAGGCAGGGGGGGGAGAGAGAGAGAGAGAGAGAGAGAGAGAGAGAGAGAGAGAGAGAGAGAGAGAGAGAGAGAGAGAGAGAGAGAGAGAGAGAGAGAGAGAGAGAGAGAGAGAGAGAGAGAGGAGAGAGAGAGAGAGAGAGAGAGAGAGAGAGAGAGAGAGAGAGAGAGAGAGAGAGAGAGAGAGAGAGAGAGAGAGAGAGAGAGAGAGAGAGAGAGCGCTACTGGCCTCAGTGTGCCGTGCAGTTGCTAACCTATGTGAGACTGAGCCCTGAAGTGTGTGTTGTTGTTGTGTTGCCTCACCGGGACTTGAGAATGACAGGGATGGATTTTCTCCTGGATTCTGGCTAATGTTTGATGGATTCTACGCTCTCCTCTGCCCTGAAGCCAAACCCTACAGGAACAACCCCACCGTCCCAGATCTGAGAACAGGAGGGGGACACACACCCCACACGGAGCCTGGAGCCCGTTGCCATGGCGATGACGGCCCTTTTCAGGGGCAAGTGGGGTCAAAAGTCACAGGAGCCCCCTGAGAAGCGGCCCACAACACCGGTGTACTCCAATCACGAGGAGGATGAGGAGGATGACAGGGTCATCACCCCCATCCGCAGGAACTCCCGCTTCTACCGTTCCATGAGGAAGAAGAGGCTGGCCTCGTCAGAACAACCTGAACGTAAGAATAGAATACCCCCCTCTTCTCTTCTGCTCTGAATTTCACCAACCATCTGTGTCTTTTGTCTGCTACAGTGGACAGTCATTCAGTTTGAGAATACAATAATGCATTCCATTTGAAAATACCTGGGATTCAGGTAGCATGGAATAATGATAATCTATGTCTACAGCAGTTTTAGGAAAGTTCTGACGTTTGTCTACATCTAACCTCTTGTAAGGTCCTAATTCTGGAGTTTAAAGCTGAGCTGCTTGGGTAACTGGATCTCTTTAGCAGTGGTGGGAAAAGTACCCAATTGTCATTAAGATACCTTAATAGAAAATGTATGAAGTAAAATACTACTTGAGTAAAAGTGTGAAAGTGTTTGTTTTTAAATATACTTAAGTATCAAAAGTAAATGTAATTGCTAAAGTACACTACATGACCAAAAGTATGTGGACACCATCTCATTCCAAAATATGGTGGTCCACCCTTTGCAAACCTTTAAGCAAACCAGACGGCATGATTTTCTTGTTTTTTTAATTGACAGATAACCAGGGGCACAAACACTCAGACATAATTTACAAACAAAGCATTTGTGTTTAATGAGTTTTCCAGATCAGAGGCAGTAGTGTGTTAATTGGAAAATGTTCCTGTCCTGCCAAGCAACTGACATTTAAAGAGTACTTATTGGGTGTCAGCGAAAGCTTATGGAGTAAAAAGTACTATATTTTCTTTAGGAATGTAGTGGAGTAAAAGTATAAGTTGTCAAAAATGTCAATAGTAAAGTACACATACCCCAAAAAACTACTTATGTAGTACTTTAAAATATTTTTACTTAGTTACTTTACACCACTGCTCTTTATATCCCATTGATGGACAGAAGAACCCCTGACCCCTTTCCTAAAATCAGCCAGCCAGTCTGTCTGGGGTATCATTGTTGTTATTCTGTGGTGTTCCATAGACCGCAGAACAGGAGCGGTTGTATTGTTGGCCGGTCCTGAGAGCTAATGAAAGCTAATGAAACCAGAGGAACCGGTTCCATTGTTTTAAAATATGAGTGAGTGATACCTGTGTGAGTGATGCATGTTCTTCTAGCCACCCACCTTTAACCTCCAGCCTACAAGCTTCATATAGCCTGAGGCTGGAGAGGAGGAGAGCTACCGTCACTGAAATACACCCTTCCCACTGGGCAAAAAGTGGTTGAATCAACGTTGATTCCACGGAATTTCAATGTGATGACGTTGAATCAACTTGGAAAACTGATTGGATTTGAAAAAAGTAATGAATTTGTAAGGGAATTTTCACCCAACTTTTAACCTAAATCCAATAACAGGGTGATATTTTTTGTTGATTTCACGTTGAATTCACGTTGAATTCACATTAGTTGACAACAACCAAGTGAAAATCAAAACCAGACGTTGAACTGATGTCTGTGCCCAGTGGGTTGTTAACATTTACTAAGTACCATAATATATTGCTATTGTCAACAAAGTATTCAGATACATGAATGTGTAGGCCACTGGACGATGTACTGTGTGACTACACTAGTGCGTTCTACGGCAGTACTGTATGCTGTTTTTATTTCAACCATCCCCCTCTTTTTGTTTATTACCCAAAAAAAGATGGCACCTGTACATGGTGCAGGCTTCCATGAATAGACAGACAGTTCATTTCTCCAGGACTCTTTCCTGGTCCCTGGTAGACTTTGCCCAGCCTGTGGGATAGGCTTTTAGGGTGTGAGGGACAATACTTTATATATGACCAGTTAGGTCCGGAGAGTCAGGCGACCTAGTTAAACAAGAGCACGTTGTAAAAGTTTTCATAAAACATATGGGACACTTATAAAATAGGATGAAAAGAGGTGATGCCCTTAGATGAACTAAGCATCAAAGACTGTAACCGTTGATATTTCCTTCTTGAAGGATTTGAGTCCTTTGAGACAATGTCAAACCATTATTCAACCTCTAGTCAAAGCTGGTTACGACTTTCAGTTTGGGGATAACCTTATCTTATCTCTGTCCTAGTGCTCTTTCTTATTATGGGAGTTGTATAACAATTGTTGTTGAACTTTTTCATTCCCCATACGCTCTCAAAACAATCTTGAATCTACAGGAAGGATGTACAGTAATGGGTAGATGAGTTTAGAAAGATAGGTTGATGTTTGTGTAAACGACCTACATGTTGGCTAGTAAGGAGTTTGTTGTGGATGATCTTAGAGTACTGGGATAGCTGCACTTTTAGTGCCCGATTGTGGACATGTGTTTTTTCTGTCTGTTGCTATGAACAAGTGCTGTGGGTGCCCTTGTATGGGAATGGACTGGCTTTTTTTTATAGCTACTGAGGTGTATGGGACTGGACTGGCTGTTTAATAGCTACTGAGGTGTGTGGGACTGGCTGTTTCATAGCTACTGAGGTGTGTGTGGGACTGGACTGGCTGTTTCATAGCTACTGAGGTGTGTGAGACTGGCTGTTTCATAGCTACTGAGGTGTGTGGGACTGGCTGTTTCATAGCTACTGAGGTGTGTGAGACTGGACTGGCTGTTTCATTTCTACTGAGGTGTATGGGACTGGACTGGCTGTTTCATAGCTACTGAGGTGTGTGGGACTGGACTGGCTGTTTCATAGCAACTGAGGTGTGTGTGGGGCTGGACTGGCTTTTTTATAGCTACTGAGGTGTGTGGGACTGGCTGTTTCATAGCTACTGAGGTGTGTGGGACTGGCTGTTTCATAGCTACTGAGGTGTGTGGGACTGGACTGGCTGTTTCATAGCAACTGAGGTGTGTGTGGGGCTGGACTGGCTTTTTTATAGCTACTGAGGTGTGTGGGACTGGCTGTTTCATAGCTACTGAGGTGTGTGGGACTGGCTGTTTCATAGCTACTGAGGTGTGTGAGACTAGACTGGCTGTTTCATAGCTACTGAGGTGTGTGAGACTGGACTGGCTGTTTCATAGCTACTGAGGTGTGTGAGACTGGACTGGCTGTTTCATAGCTACTGAGGTGTATGGGACTGGACTGGCTGTTTCATAGCTACTGAGGTGTGTGAGACTGGACTGGCTGTTTCATAGCTACTGAGGTGTGTGAGACTTGACTGGCTGTTTCATAGCTACTGAGGTTTGTGAGACTGGACTGGCTGTTTCATAGCTACTGAGGTGAATGGGACTGGACTGGCTGTTTCATAGCTACTGAGGTGTGTGAGACTGGACTGGCTGTTTCACAGCTACTGAGGTGTGTGAGACTGGACTGGCTGTTTCATAGCTACTGAGGTGTGTGTGGGACTGGACTGGCTGTTTCATAGCTATTGAGGTGTGTGGGACTGGACTGGCTGTTTCATAGCTACTGAGGTGTGTGAGACTGGACTGGCTGTTTAATAGCTACTGAGGTGTGTGGGACTGGACTGGCTGTTTAATAGCTACTGAGGTGTGTGGGGCTGGACTGGCTTTTTTATAGCTACTGAGGTGTGTGGGACTGGCTGTTTCATAGCTACTGAGGTGTGTGGGACTGGCTGTTTCATTTCTACTGAGGGGTGTGGGGCTGGACTGGCTGTTTCATTTCTACTGAGGGGTGTGGGGCTGGACTGGCTGTTTCATAGCTACTGAGGTGTGTGAGACTGGACTGGCTGTTTCATTTCTACTGAGGTGTATGGGACTGGACTGGCTGTTTCATAGCTACTGAGGTGTGTGAGACTGGACTGGCTGTTTCATTTCTACTGAGGTGTATGGGACTGGATTGGCTTTTTTATAGCTACTGAGGTGTGTGGGGCTGGATTGGCTTTTTTTATAGCTACTGAGGTGTGTGGGACTGGCTGTTTCATAGCTACTGAGGTGTGTGGGACTGGCTGTTTCATTTCTACTGAGGTGTGTGAGACTGGACTGGCTGTTTCATTTCTACTGAGGTGTATGGGACTGGCTGTTTCACAGCTACTGAGGTGTGTGGGACTGGACTGGCTGTTTCATAGCTACTGAGGTGTGTGGGACTGGCTATTTCATAGCTACTGATGTGTGTGGGACTGGACTGGCTGTTTCACAGCTAATGAGGTGTGTGGGACTGGCTGTTTCATAGCTACTGAGGTGTGTGGGACTGGCTGTTTCATAGCTACTGAGGTATGTGGGACTGGACTGGCTGTTTCACAGCTACTGAGGTGTGTGCGACTGGCTGTTTAATAGCTACTGAGGTGTGTGGGACTGGCTGTTTCATAGCTACTGAGGTGTGTGGGACTGGACTGGCTGTTTCACAGCTACTGAGGTGTGTGAGACTGGACTGGCTGTTTCACAGCTACTGAGGTGTGTGAGACTGGCTGTTTAATAGCTACTGAGGTGTGTGAGACTGGACTGGCTGTTTCATAGCTACTGAGGTGTGTGAGACTGGACTGGCTGTTTCACAGCTACTGAGGTGTGTGAGACTGGACTGGCTGTTTCACAGCTACTGAGGTGTGTGAGACTGGACTGGCTGTTTAATAGCTACTGAGGTGTGTGAGACTGGCTGTTTCATAGCTACTGAGGTGTGTGGGGCTGGACTGGCTGTTTAATAGCTACTGAGGTGTATGGGGCTGGACTGGCTTTTTTATAGCTACTGAGGTGTGTGGGACTGGCTGTTTCATAGCTACTGAGGTGTGTGAGACTGGCTGTTTCATAGCTACTGAGGTGTGTGGGGCTGGACTGGCTGTTTAATAGCTACTGAGGTGTATGGGACTGGACTGGCTGTTTCATTTCTACTGAGGTGTATGGGACTGGACTGGCTGTTTCATAGTTACTGAGGTGTGTGAGACTGGACTGGCTGTTTCATAGCTACTGAGGTGTGTGGGGCTGGACTGGCTGTTTAATAGCTACTGAGGTGTGTGGGACTGGCTGTTTCATAGCTACTGAGGTGTATGGGACTGGCTGTTTTATAGCTACTGAGGTATGTGAGACTGGACTGGCTGTTTCATAGCTACTGAGGTGTATGGGGCTGGACTGGCTTTTTTATAGCTACTGAGGTGTGTGGGACTGGCTGTTTCATAGCTACTGAGGTGTGTGGGACTGGCTGTTTCATAGCTACTGAAGTATGTGAGACTGGACTGGCTGTTTCATAGCTACTGAGGTGTGTGGGGCTGGACTGGCTGTTTAATAGCTACTGAGGTGTGTGGGACTGGCTGTTTCATAGCTACTGAGGTGTGTGGGACTGGACTGGCTGTTTCACAGCTACTGAGGTGTGTGAGACTGGACTGGCTGTTTCATAGCTACTGAGGTGTGTGTGGGACTGGACTGGCTTTTTTTTATAGCTACTGAGGTGTGTTGGACTGGACTGGCTGTTTCACAGCTACTGAGGTGTGTGAGACTGGACTGGCTGTTTAATAGCTACTGAGGTGTGTGGGACTGGACTGGCTGTTTAATAGCTACTGAGGTGTGTGAGACTGGACTGGCTGTTTCATAGCTACTGAGGTGTGTGAGTCTGGACTGGCTGTTTCATAGCTACTGAGGTGTGTGGGACTGGCTGTTTCATAGCTACTGAGGTGTGTGAGACTGGCTGTTTCATAGCTACTGAGGTGTGTGGGATTGGACTGGCTGTTTCATAGCTACTGAGGTGTGTGGGACTGGCTGTTTCATAGCTACTGAGGTGTGTGAGACTGGACTGGCTGTTTCATAGCTACTGAGGTGTGTGGGACTGGACTGGCTGTTTCATAGGTACTGAGGTGTATGGGACTGGACTGGCTGTTTCATAGCTACTGAGGTGTATGGGACTGGCTGTTTCATAGCTACTGAGGTGTGTGAGACTGGACTGGCTGTTTCACAGCTAATGAAGTGTGTGAGACTGGACTGGCTGTTTCATAGCTACTGAGGTGTGTGGGACTGGACTGGCTGTTTCATAGCTACTGAGGTGTGTGGGACTGGACTGGCTGTTTCATAGCTACTGAGGTGTGTGAGACTGGACTGGCTGTTTCATAGCTACTGAGGTGTGTGGGACTGGACTGGCTGTTTCATAGCTACTGAGGTGTGTGGGACTGGCTGTTTCATAGCTACTGTGGTGTGTGAGACTGGACTGGCTGTTTCATAGCTACTGAGGTGTGTGGGACTGGCTGTTTCATAGCTACTGAGGTTTGTGAGACTGGACTGGCTGTTTCATAGCTACTGAGGTGTGTGGGACTGGACTGGATGTTTCATAGCTACTGAGGTGTGTGGGACTGGACTGGCTGTTTCATAGCTACTGAGGTGTGTGGGACTGGCTGTTTCATAGCTACTGAGGTGTGTGAGACTGGACTGGCTGTTTCATAGCTACTGAGGTGTGTGGGACTGGACTGGCTGTTTCACAGCTACTGAGGTGTGTGAGACTGGCTGTTTCATAGCTACTGAGGTGTGTGAGACTGGACTGGCTGTTTCACAGCTACTGAGGTGTGTGAGACTGGACTGGCTGTTTCATAGCTACTGAGGTGTGTGGGACTGGCTGTTTCATAGCTACTGTGGTGTGTGAGACTGGACTGGCTGTTTCACAGCTACTGAGGTGTGTGGGACTGGACTGGCTGTTTCACAGCTACTGAGGTGTGTGAGACTGGACTGGCTGTTTCATAGCTACTGAGGTGTGTGAGACTGGACTGGCTGTTTCATAGCTACTGAGGTGTGTGGGACTGGCTGTTTCCATAGCTACTGTGGTGTGTGAGACTGGACTGTCTGTTTCACAGCTACTGAGGTGTGTGGGACTGGACTGGCTGTTTCACAGCTACTGAGGTGTGTGAGACTGGACTGGCTGTTTCATAGCTACTGAGGTGTGTGAGACTGGACTGGCTGTTTCATAGCTACTGAGGTGTGTGGGACTGGCTGTTTCACAGCTACTGAGGTGTGTGAGACTGGACTGGCTGTTTCATAGCTACTGAGGTGTGTGGGACTGGCTGTTTCATAGCTACTGAGGTTTGTGAGACTGGACTGGCTGTTTCATAGCTACTGAGGTGTGTGGGACTGGACTGGATGTTTCATAGCTACTGAGGTGTGTGGGACTGGACTGGCTGTTTCATAGCTACTGAGGTGTGTGGGACTGGCTGTTTCATAGCTACTGAGGTGTGTGAGACTGGACTGGCTGTTTCATAGCTACTGAGGTGTGTGGGACTGGACTTGCTGTTTCACAGCTACTGAGGTGTGTGAGACTGGCTGTTTCATAGCTACTGAGGTGTGTGAGACTGGACTGGCTGTTTCACAGCTACTGAGGTGTGTGAGACTGGACTGGCTGTTTCATAGCTACTGAGGTGTGTGGGACTGGCTGTTTCATAGCTACTGTGGTGTGTGAGACTGGACTGGCTGTTTCACAGCTACTGAGGTGTGTGGGACTGGACTGGCTGTTTCACAGCTACTGAGGTGTGTGAGACTGGACTGGCTGTTTCATAGCTACTGAGGTGTGTGAGACTGGACTGGCTGTTTCATAGCTACTGAGGTGTGTGGGACTGGCTGTTTCATAGCTACTGTGGTGTGTGAGACTGGACTGGCTGTTTCACAGCTACTGAGGTGTGTGGGACTGGACTGGCTGTTTCACAGCTACTGAGGTGTGTGAGACTGGACTGGCTGTTTCATAGCTACTGAGGTGTGTGAGACTGGACTGGCTGTTTCATAGCTACTGAGGTGTGTGGGACTGGCTGTTTCACAGCTACTGAGGTGTGTGAGACTGGACTGGCTGTTTCATAGCTACTGAGGTGTGTGGGACTGGCTGTTTCATAGCTACTGAGGTATGTGGATGTGTAAGTTAATCTCACTGTTCTGTCGGTGTAATAAGTAGAACATGTGTTCAGTGGAGTGTGTGGTGGACGTGTGTCCATAGTATTAAATGGCCTTATTTTGTCCAGGCTGCTAGGCTGTTGCATAACCACTTATTAGCAGACTGATGGCCAATGTACACAGAACAGTTAAGTCTGTTTCGAAATTATTTTTTATTTTTCACTGGAATCCTTCTACAAATACCTGAACAGGGATATATTATGTCAAAGGATTATATTATATTGTATATTTATACAACGGGTGGGTCTAATCCTGGATGCTGATTGGTTAAAACCGCATTCCAGCCGGTGTCTATTCCACAAGTTACCACCAGCTAAATCTATGACGTTGAAATGCCTATTTACTCTGTTCCATCTGACTGGGTAATCCACTGTCTCATCAGCTCAGCCAGGCAATGTATATACTAGATCTACCCTGTAAAAAGCATCTAGACATCTCTCAATTTATTTTAGACTAGCATTTGGTTTTCAACAGCAGAGATTTGTAATAACCTTGCTGGCTGTCTCTCCGACATTTGCAACATTGTTTCAATATTGAAATTCGATCTCCAGCTGTCCTATGGTAATGAACGTGTTGGGACGAGACAGACAGGCTGGCAGCTTTTCTCAGCCAGTCGAAATCATAGATCAGCATCATTTTTATGGACATATACCAAAAAATGTCAATAGAAAAACACGAAATGCAGCTAGTTTGCTGTCAATCACTTCAAACTGAAGCTGGAATGTGTTACCTGTGTAGTTGGCGATCTCTTCTGAACAGTGGCCTGGCGAGAGAGCAAATGTTCTTTGCCAGGCAAAATCGCACATCATTAGCTCATTGTTATGGATGTATCTCCAAAAAATCACTAAACAGCTTAAACAAACGCAAATGCATCTACTTTGCTGTTTTTCTGGCTACACTGTTTGACGTGACAGTGTTAGTCAAAGTTAGCTAGCTAGTAAGCAAGGGATAAGAACGTTGCCAGCCATCATAGCAACGGAACATTTAGAACCAACGACTGGGTCGTATCCATAGATTTAGAACAAAAATACTTAACGACTGGGTCGCGTCTCTGGCAACCGATAGAACGAATGACAAGCTGGCTTGGGTACTAACATTTAATTGTGTCGGGACTATATCTCGTGGAAGTATGAAATAGTATAAATAAGTTCATAAAAATACAGTTTTTAATGAAAATATATCAATCATTATTTGAATATGTTGGTAACCCGTTGTATAAAAGTGATAATGCCTGAGAAGCCGATGTTTGGAGGATATATTGGCATGGTTACCGTCCCGAGACAAACCTGTGCCAATATATCATCCAAACACCGGCTTCTCGGGCATTATCACTTAAATAGAACACCATGTGCCTTTGCTCTATATGGTCTTAGATCAGCAGAAAAGGGTGGCACTTTGCAACTCTATTGAACTGAAGCATATCATTAATTACTTAATGGGTGGGTGCATTGAACTTCTGTTACAACAATATCCTGGAACATATGGAAGCAACTGACCCCGAATAAGTAGGAGGTAATCTCAGAAAAGGGGAATTTACCTGAGTTTGAAGGCTAGCTATCCAGATTGGCCCATGCAATCCGTAGTCCTTGGAAAGTCCCTACCCCATTAAAGTTGTCATTTTAAATGGTTAAGGTAAGGGTTAGGGTTATGGTTAGGGTAAGGGTTAAGGTTTAGGGTAGGGACGTCACAAGGATCAGAGTTAAGATTAGATAGGTCAAAGAAAAGGAAGTACCTTGGCCACTGTCGAGTGTTCGGAAAATTCAAACTGTATGCCCATTGGCCAGAATCTTACAATGCTATCCCATCATCTCCCTACTCGATTTACCTGAAGTCCCAGTGAATTAGGGCAAAGAAATATGGATATGTAACAAGGCCACAGGAATGTATTACGATTGAAGGAATGTGACATGCTTATTTAATCCTTAATCCTTAATCCTTGCATTATGAACACTGGATTCAGTCCTAACATGACGGCTAAAGCAGTCTCGTCTAGAAGTAGTGCTGCACTGGCTCGATATATCAATGTTTTCTTTCCATTACTGATGATTTGTGCAAACACTTTCTAGAGACCTTGCTGTAATGGAATTTATGAACCATGAGTTTATCATTATTAGGGATGAAGTTTTTCCTGCTCAGGTCGCATGGTCCTGAAAAACTGCATCAGTTTATATAGAACCAGAATGGAGCTGCTAGGCAAACAGTGCCATTGAAAAACAATCACTAAGTAGACTAGTTCAGCACTGGGAGGATAACCCAGTTATTCACGTGTCCCAGGGTACAGTAATCTGCTGAAAACACACTCTCTCTCAATCCAACTCAGGAGGCTCTCCTAGCAACACATTCTTCAATCTAAAGGAGGTTTCAAAGTCATGACTACCTGCCAGTCAGCCCTGTACTCACTGTGTGTGTGTGTGTGTGTGTGTGTGTGTGTGTGTGTGTGTGTGTGTGTGTGTGTGTGTGTGTGTGTTTAATAGAGGAAAATAGAGAAATAGTATTTTCATTTCCTTGTCCTTCACTCACTGTTCCCTCTTTGCTCACTCACCCATTTCCCTTAATCATTACATATCCTCTCTCTCTTCCTCTCTCTCTCTCTCTTTCTCTCTCTCTCTCTTCCTCTCTCTCTCTCTCTCTCTCTTTCTCTCTCTCTCTCTTCCTCTCTCTCTCTTCCTCTCTCTCTTCCTCTCTCCCTTTTCTAGGCCCTGCAGTCTCTCTGAGGCCTGGTCCAGAGCCCAGCCCAGCCAGCAGGTCAAGCAGCAGCTCCCTCAGTGTCCCTGATCTCCAGAAACCTCCCCTATCTCCCCGGGCACGACGGTGAGCCTCGCCATAAGCAAGCCCAGACCGATTCAAACACAGACACCCAGACGCTCACACGCAGACACACACTCAAACTGAGAAGCAAACAGTATATCATTGTCTTTTATGAGCTGCCTTTCCATTGAGTGAGATATGAGTCTAGAGCAAGCTGCACTGCTCTTTGTCCCATATATTGTGTCAAGGAATATCTGTTTTCTGAATGTGTTACAGTAAAATTTACATTTGAGTCATTTAGCAGACGCTCTTATCTAGAGCGACTTACAGTAGTGAGTGCATACATTTTCATACTTTGTCGTTACTCTAATACAGTTAGAGTTATATTTTCCTCCTCATCTTCAAGTAGAGATATCACTCTTTCTTATTGTTATTACAGCTACTTATTACTGTGTACCTCTTGTATGTAGTACGCCAACATCTCCATGTCCACTCCATTCTGGAACTGCGTTGCCAAGCAACGGGGAGCCCAGGAGCCCACACACACTTTCTAGCGTGGCCTCTTCCCCTCTTTGGACGAGGAGAGGAGGAGGAGGAGGAGGAGGGAGGAAGAGTGCAGATGCTTCTCCAGCTAGCGGTCAGTGTGGAGGGGGCTCCACTTCCTCCTCCTCCGTTCCTAGCGCTCCGTTGTACCGGGCGCACGGCATAAACACACACACTGAAGACATGGAGAGCCTCTCAGAACGCACCGCCGCCGCCTGCTCCGTACGGGAGCCCGGAGGGGACACACAGTCACCGCAACCAGCAGAGGAGGAGGTCGACATAGAGGGAGTCAAACTCAGGTAAAAATATGGGGAGGGGGAGAGGAATTGTTGGGTTCTGCAAGTGGTAATTATGTGCTAATTGGTAATTGATTAGTGAAAGTGCAGTATGTTGCAGGTGATTTATTTCTGTATAATAATATGCTTAAGAGGGTGAGCTTTTTGAAGAGGTGCTCAGTGAAGTACTGAAACAGTGTGTAGTGAGCTAGGCAGGGTGGAAATAGAGAAGTAGTCCTCAGATTTTTCTTGCCGCATTTCAACAAGTGTGCCTGTAGAATGAGAGGAAGTGAAAGTTGCAGCATTTCTGCACCTTCTATCAAATACATTGTAAAAAAAAAGAGTTTAAATCTTGGGGCATGAATATATTCCTTATTTTATGGGAACGTGCCTTTTAAAATGCATATTATTGATCTCGAGGATGGAATCTCTCATAGAAGGAATGTCTGTTAGAACAAGGATCTATAGGTAGCCTGTTGAGATGTGAATATCTAGCATTTCTCATGCAGTGTTAGGCAGCCCACGCAAAATGAACAGATGGTATTTGGACAATGTGAAATGAAATGCTCTCAATCTGACTCTCATAGACCTCCAGATGCTCCAGTGAGTGTCCTCGAATTGTTGTAAATTATCGGATGAATACTGTTTTGTCATTGACGTCAAGGCATCTCCTTGCTCATCGCTCATCTTTATTTTTCTCTCTTTTTCTTTCTCTCATTCTCTCTTTCTCTACTCAGGTTGGTGAGCAACGGGGAAAGAAAGGGCTCAACACCATTGAAAATAGAATCCATCTGCTACAGTCTCAACATTGTTAAGAATATTGGTGAGTAAAATGTAGCCAGTAGAACTGTCAATTCCACGCAAGGTGGAGGTAACATATGTATTCCACCCACAGCACCACAACCTCCAGAGCTGCTGCTGCTCTAACATAATCATATTTTCTGTTCCACCACGCACACATGCACAGGTAGTGGTACACACAAACACATGCAGGTACACACATGAATGCAGGTATGAACACACACACGCACGCACTCACACACACTGCTGTTAACAACAACATATCCTATGACAAAGCCTTAAAAATAACAAGATTTCCCTTAAGTAGCATCCATCTATCACTTACAACTTCACTGTGCATGCGTCAAGGTTGAAGGTTAAGTTTAGTGTGTGGCGGGGCTCAGTTCTCTGTACTTACAGTAATGGGTATAGATGAGTTCAGAGCAGGGTCAAAGGTCAGGTGCTGCACACCTGCAGAGTCAAAGGTCAGGTGCTGCACACCTGTTCTGTGGGTGTAAATAAAAGGATGTCCTTTGAAAGGATGCATTAATGGAATAACTCAGGAGAAAGTGCTTCTTGTCAACATGTTGGTTCAAGCATGCCTCTCTCTTTCTCCTTCTCTCTCAATCTCACCCTCTCTTACCCTCTCTCGCCATCTCTCGCTCTCCCTGTCTTTATATCCCTCTTTTCTCTCTCCCTCTCTTATATAAGTGTCAATACCAGACGCCCACCTACAATAGGTTAGCATTTGAATCTGACTAAGGGGGCTTATGCAACCGTTTCCTGCTGTTCAACGTCACCTTAACCTCTATGTAGCGTGAGAGGACCGAACACACGCATGCACGCGCACACACACACACACACACACACCCACACACACACACACACACACAGTGCCAATGTTCTCCTCTGCAACTATCCACCCTGCTTATCAATGTGCAAATATTCAGCCCTCTTTCACCTGAAACTGGCTGAGGGAGAGGTAAAGAGAAAGAAAGGAGAGGACTGATAGAGAAATGTGTAGTCAGTCAGCCACTGGTGGCCCGCCAACATGCAAAGGAGATGAGATCCATTCTTTCAAAGGAGTTGAGATCCATTCTTTCAAAGGAGATGAGATCTATTATTTCAAAGGAGTTTTGATCCTTTCTTTCAAAGGAGATGAGAACTATTCTTTCAAAGGAGATGCGATCCATTCTTTCAAAGGAGATGAGATCCATTCTTTCAAAGGAGATTAGAGCTATTCTTTCCAAATTGTACACAATAACTCATGTAGTTACAACTCCACGATGTCACATAAATATGAAGGGAATGTTTTAGTTCTGGGTCACGGGGGTCAATGTAAAGACACCAAAGTGTGGTTGTGAGTTATACGTTTGATTGCCCCATGGGCCACATATGCTGTATGATGTGGCTTCGGACTAAAGTGTCTGCTAAATAACCCTAATAATATATGATTGTTATCAAACCAAACATGCCTGTGTCCTCAGAATCATGTTGTCTTCCTTGTGTCCTTTGTTCTTTCTGTTTTGTCCCTTTTTGTCCCTCCAGCCTTCCTGTACCAGGAGTACCGGGACACATCCAAGCAGCAGGAGATCGAGCAGCGACGGCAGCAGGATGGGTTGACCTCGGGGGTCAGCGCAGGGTTAGGGGTGACGTCCCCACCGGCCCTGCAGCTGCAACTGAGGAACAACTCCTGCTCTCTGAGTCTGTGGCAGAACCTGGAGGTTGTGCAGCAGAGCGGCCTGCTCACCCAGCTACTGCAGAGAGAGGTCATCATACAAGAGGTGAGAGGTCAAAGGTCATACAGTAGAGGGAAAGGTCAGAGAGGTCTTACCTGAATGGTAAGTGAGAGCCTTACATGACCTGTGTCCTCTCTCTCTTCTCTAGGCCATGTTTGAGCTGGTGACCTCAGAGGCATCCTACTACAAAAGTCTGGAGGTGCTGGAGACCCACTTCCTGAAGAACCCTGTGCTGGTCAAAACACTCAGCCAATCAGACATGCACTTCCTGTTCTCCAACATCAAGGAGGTGATGAAGGCCAGCGAGAGGTAAAAGAAGCGTGTGTGACTAATCAGCCCCCCCATCCTCTCTGCAACGTTTGATTACTGACCCCACTAAACTGCTGTTAAGCTTTCTGAAAGTAAAAAGTAAACAAGTCCTTATTCATCTTTCATTCCATATCATACTGTAATAGTTGTATGGTGAACTTTATTCACTTGTCCCCTGCTGATGATGTCATACTATACATCCTTCCTTAGGTTCCTGATGGACCTGGAGAACCGCATCGAACAGTCGCTCCAGATCTCAGATGTGTGTGACATTGTCCACCACCACGCCGTCAAGCACTTCCACGTCTTTATCACCTATGTCATCAACCAGGTGTACCAGGAGAAGAACTACCGACGCATTCTGTGGGTACCCCTCCAACTAATGTCTACAGTAGTAGGATATATTGTGTAACCTCTCTGTGGGTACCCCTCCAACTAATGTCTACAGTCGTACGATATGTGGTGTAACCTCTTTGTGGGTACCCCTCCAACTAATGTAGTATGATATGTGGTGTAACATCTCTGTTGGTACCCCTCCAACTAATGTAGTAGGATATGTGGTGTAACCTCTCTGTGGGTACCCCTCCAACTAATGTCTACAGTAGTACGATATGTGGTGTACCCTCTCTGTGGGTACCCCTCCAACTAATGTAGTAGGATATGTGGTGTAACCTCTCTGTGGGTACCCCTCCAACTAATGTAGTATGATATGTGGTGTAACCTCTCTGTGGGTACCCCTCCAACTAATGTAGTATGATATGTGGTGTAACCTCTCTGTGGGTACCCCTCCAACTAATGTCTACAGTAGTACGATATGTGGTGTAACCTCTCTGTGGGTACCCCTCCAACTAATGTAGTATGATATGTGGTGTAACCTCTCTGTGGGTACCCCTCCAACTAATGTCTACAGTAGTACGATATGTGGTGTACCCTCTCTGTGGGTACCCCTCCAACTAATGTAGTATGATATGTGGTGTACCCTCTCTGTGGGTACCCCTCCAACTAATGTCTACAGTAGTAGGATATGTGGTGTACCCTCTCTGTGGGTACCCCTCCAACTAATGTCTACAGTCGTACGATATGTGGTGTAACCTCTCTGTGCAGTAGTAAAATAGGGATGGTGTTGTGGTTGGTATGATAGCTGTGCCAAACTGTTGCCCATCACAGATAATTATTTTCAATTTAGAGTTGACAGTTCAAATCATGCTTGAATTGAGTAAGACCATCTATGTGATTTATGCGCAGTAGACCTATGTACTGTGTGTGTACTGACTGAATAACACAGGACTTTCAGCACAATGGAAAGTGGCTGTCCATCATATTGACTGAACAGAACAAATCCTTGAGAAAGAACCCTGAGCTGTGGCTATGATAACAGCAGAACCCTATGATGACAACAGAACCCTATGATGACAACAGAACCCTATGATAACAACAGAACCCTATGATAACAACAGAACCCTATGATAACAACAGAACCCTATGATAACAACAGAACTCTATGATAACAACAGAACTCTATGATAACAACAGAACACCTCTGTCTTGAATAACATTCTGTTCACCTGTCCTGATCTGGATGAAGCACACACTTCCCCTCTATATGTGTGTATATCTGTGTGTGTGTGTATTTATGTGTCTCTGTGTGTGTATGAGTATGCGTATGTGTCCATACTTGTGTCTGGGCGGATTCGTCTCTGTGCCTATATATGTATAATCTGTGTGTGTATGTGTGAGTCAGCCTGTATTTGTGTTTTTAATGAGAGAACCGAACAGGGTTTGCATTGATAATGAAGGCAGGCAGGCTGCGTTGTGAGGTAGCAGCAGTAGCAGGGTGTGGTTGGTTGTCAACGTAGATGTCTGTCCTGTCCCTCACCACCATCACCACATACCTGAGAGAGAGATTGACGTTCCCACGCAGGCAGCCCTACAGGACTGACAGCATGGATGGTAGAGACACACTGGGAGCTGAGCCAGTTACCAATCACCAGACGCACACTGGAAAAAACATACCATGGAGTTTAGAGCTGTGAAGCAATACCCAAATATGACATATCAAGAGATTTAGGGTAGGAATTGGGGCCTGATTTTCGGAACTCCATCACCTACATCACCTATCATATCACATCACATCATTACATTACATTTACTCATACCTCAGTGATTTACACGTAACTGCCAAAATAAAGGAAACACCAACATAAAGTGTCTTAATAGGGTGTTGGGCCACCATGAGCCAGAACAGCTTCAATGTACCTTGGCATAGATTCTACAAGTGTCTGGAACTCTATTGGAGGGATGTGACGCCATTCTTCCAGAAGAAATTCCACCATTTGGTGTTTTGTTGATGGTGCTGGAAAACGCTGTCTCAGGGCATATGGTTTGCATCTTTTTCATGCTCATCAAACCATTCAGTGACCAATCGTGCCCTGTGTGGAAGGTGGCATTGTCATCCTATGGGGGTATAGCCATGGTAGCCAAAATAATGGACTGCCCAGCATTTCTATACATGACCCTAATCACAATTGGATGTTAATAGCTTCATTACTCAGGAATAACACCTGTGTGGAAGCACCTGCTTTCAATATACTTTGTATCCCTCATTTACTCAAGGGTTTCCATTATTTTGGCAATTACCTGTATGCGCTGTACTGACATGTTCCGTATAATGTGATATAGTGACCGTTAACGACATACAGAACATCAGTGACTGTGCTGTGAGTCACCTAGGTATTGGTGACGTTAGTGTGAGCAGCTGTTTTGCTCTGCAGTGAGTGCATTCTCCCCTCAAGGCTGGCTGGGAGATTCTTAAGAGGTTTTCACTGCTACCTCTCATTCCTAACCAGATTATTGACAGGCTGCACATAGCTTGCGTCAAAATTTAGCAAAGGCGATTGTTGCCCTCTCTATGCAAAAAACACCTCTCATTCTTATAAAACACAGTGGGAAAGAACTAAGCTTGCTGAGCTAGAAATCAGGCTAACTTTAGAGAGGTAGACCTCTGCTGGGCATTTGGTTGTACTGCCAAGACAGGGTGAAGTCATAGTTAACAGGTGGCTGTGGTTTTTCGTAGGACACATCGTATGGATGGATGGATTTGTGTGGTCTGTGTGTTTGGACCTGCCTGGATGACGTCAGTGTGGTGATTTGTTGCTCTGAGTAAAAGTTCCCCTAATATCATAAAGCATTAGTAGTAGTAGTCTGTTGCAACATCTATCAACTCTGTGAAGCTTGTCTACTCTCTGCGTAGGCCGTATGTTGTCAGACAATCTCACTGATTCAGTCTGTGGTTGTTTGAACATGCTTGTGTTTTGTGTTGGCTGTCTTTGTGGTGGTTTGAACATGTCTGTGTTTTGTCCAGACAGGGAAACCAGTCGTTCCGCGAGACCATGGTTCAGCTGGAGAACCATCCGTGTGTCCGAGGCCTCTCCTTCACCTCTTTCCTCATCCTCCCCTTCCAGAGGATCACAAGACTCAAAATGCTGGTCCAGGTAAGTGGAGCAAGAGAGTGGGCTGAACCAAGACGGTAGAAAGATGGGGGGAGCATGGCGTTTCTGAAAAGCGAGTTGTGATAATGCTTTACTGTGTGCTAACATATTGCAGTATCAGTATTCAGGATGTAATTTTTGCGTTGAGCTTCTGATGCTGTGTTTGCTTGCAGAACATTCTGAAGAAGGCGGAGGAGAATTCCGAGATGGAGGCCAATGCTATCAAGGCTCACCAGCAGCTGGAGCAGGTACAGTAGGGAGGGGTGCTGACTTTGCTTGGGTCCAGTACTGACACAGGTACAGTAACAGTACCAAACCAGTTTACAGTACCAAACCAGTTTACAGTACTAAAAAAGTCTGGGATTTGGTTCAGTACTGGCCTGGGGCGTGTTGGAGGAAGTAATGCTGGTGGTGATATAGGCTCAGGGCATGTCATGGTGTTGAGTGTTACATCAAAAACAATCATTGCCATCATCATGTTGGGGAGACTTAGTGTTGTCACGCCTCTCTATGCTTTGCATGGAATGATGATTGTCATGATGCCACAAACGAAGGAATGTGGTTTTAATTGGAGCATAGCCTCTACATAAATATAGGGTTTGCTCTCTGAAACAGGTTCAGCACCCATTCCTTTGAAGTCACAATTTGCATATATTCTTTGGCTCCCAGTAATGTTTTGTTAAAGAGATTCTCCGGTACTTTTGTATAATTTTTTGCCAGTAGTTCAGAAAGTAGCGCTCACGATCCAAAAGTGGTCTGCAAAAATGTAGTACTACGTCACATATGTACAGATATGTTAACCACGTCATTGCTCTCTCTCTCTCTCTCTCTCGCTCTTCTGTCTGTGCATCTTGCTAGCTGTCACTCAAATGGCGAGGGCTGAAGCTCATTGGCTAGAACTGGAATTGCTAGGGGGCTGGCCCCCGTGTGGGAAAATGTAGGGAAAATGGCGCTGCATAGCTTCCAGTAAACAGTTGCTTTCAAACTAGGGAATTTGTGGCTAATTGAGGTAAGACAGTAACTCTGCTTATAGGTGATGCATGTTTATACCATGGCATTGTTGAATACTCCTTTCTAATTGGCTTGATGGGCATTCTAGAGTGTGCATTATGTCCCTATAACGCACGGTATATTTGCACGTCAGAATTCAATGGTTATAGTTCACTCTTACATGTTTTGTTTGAGCTGCTGTTGAATTCAATTTTCATAATAGCAAGCTAGGACTGATGTTTTGGTTAGCTAAACTAGCAAGTCTGTTTGGTTACCATGGCAACTACTGTAGCTATCTAGCTACTTCAGTGGATGTTGAACACATTTCTACTGGCAAATGAACACATTTCTAGCAGTAATGTGTTAAATTATGGCCATGGTATAAAAGGGACAATCAACTCTGGCTCTATGCGTTCTCTGGAAAATAATGCAAGTCTGTGGAAGGTCAGTTCCACTTCGCTAGCGTGGAAAACCCCTTACACGTCATTCATTATTTTCCATAGAACGCATAGCCCCTCGTTGATTATCCCTTACATAATCTACACATTGACACATTCAGCCCAAAGCAGGAGGTTTAAAAAAATACTTACTAGTCGCCAAAGTTCCGGAGCATGTCTTTAACTGACTATATACAATTCCAAGGGAGTCTTGGGATTTGTTCCTTATATAATGGTTTGTTTGTGTGCGTTTCAGATTGTGAAGGAGTGCAACGAGGGTGTGAGGAAGATGAGTCGTACAGAGGAACTCATCAGCATTGAGAAAACACTGGAGTTCAAGTCTAAGGTAACTGCAGCCGCCAGTCATGTGACAACATTCTGTATAGTCAAACAGTGACACTGCCAGACTGGCACAAACAGACTTGGTCAAAGGTTATCAATTTCAGTTAGGTTCATAGCCTGTTTGAATCCTTTGATGTCGATGGACCGAAATGTTGGCATTTCAAATATAAAAACTCTGATGTAAAAAAAGAGATCTCCATGATCTATAATAACCCTGAGTTGAACTCTGACCTTGTAAACTGTGACCCTTTCCCTCCAGTCGGTGCCGGTGATCTCCCACTCCCGCTGGCTGCTGAAGAAGGGTGAGGTCCAGCAGATGGCCGGGCCCAAGAGCACTAGGACCATGCGGAGCAAGAAGCTCCACCACCCTGTCTACCTGTTCCTCTTCAACAACCTGCTGCTCATCACCAAGCGCAGCTCCAGGTCAGCACATGACATCATCACACAGAGACAGCTAGTGGTTATTGGGGGTCACAGTGCACACCCACTTTCAGTTTGGGACTTTCTATTGCTCCCCCTTACAACACATTATTTTGTATACAGGTAGTTTCGAAGTCTACAGTCGTGGTCAAAAGTTTTGAGAATGACACAAATACTCATTTTCACAAAGTCTGCTGCCTCAGTTTTGATGATGGCAATTTGCATATACTCCAGAATGTCATGAAGAGTGATCAGATGAATTGCAATTAATTGCAAAGTCCCTCTTTGCCATGACAATGAACTTAATCCCCCCAAAACATTTCCACTGCATTTCAGCCCTGCCACAAAAGGACCAGCTGCCATCATGTCAGTGATTCTCTCGTTAACACAGGTGAGAGTGTTGACGAGGACAAGGCTGGAGATCACTCTGTCATGCTGATTGAGTTAGAATAACAGACTGGAAGCTTTAAAAGGAGGGTGGTGCTTGAAATCATTGTTCTTCCTCTGTTAACCATGGTTACCTGCAAGGAAACACGTGCCGTCATCATTGCTTTGCACAAAAAGGGCTTCACAGGCAAGGATATTGCTGCTAGTAAGATTGCACCTAAATCAACCATTAATCGGATCATCAAGAACTTCAAGGAGAGAGGATCAATTGTTGTGAAGAAGGCGTCAGGGCGCCCAAGAAAGTCCAGCAAGCGCCAGGACCGTCTCCTAAAGTTGATTCAGCTGCGGGATCGGGGCACCACCAGTGCAGAGCTTGCTCAGGAATGGCAGCAGGCAGGTGTGAGTGCATCTGCACGCACAGTGAGGCAAATACTTTTGGAGGATGGCCTGGTGTCAAGAAGGGCAGCAAAGAAGCCACTTCTCTCCAGGAAAAACATCAGGGACAGACTGATATTCTGCAGAAGGTACAGGGATTGGACTGCTGAGGACTCGGGTAAAGTCATTTTCTCTGATGAATCCCCTTTCCGATTGTTTGGGGCATCCGGAAAACACCTTGTCCGGAGAAGACAAGGTGAGCGCTACCATCAGTCCTGTGTCATGCCAACAGTAAATCATCCTGAGACCATTCATGTGTGGGGTTGCTTCTCAGCCAAGGGAGTGGGCTCACTCACAATTTTGCCTAAGAACACAGCCATGAATAAAGAATGGTACCAACACATCCTCCGAGAGCAACTTCTCCCAACCATCCAATAACAGTTTGGTGATAACCAATGCATTTTCCAGCATGATGGAGCACCTTGCCATAAGGCAAAAGTGATAACTAAGTGGCTCAGGGAACAAAACTTCGAAATTTTGGGTCCATGGCCAGGAAACTCCCCAGACCTTAATCCCATTTGAGAACTTGTGGTCGATCCTCAAGAGGCGGGTGGACAAACAAAAACCCACATATTCTGACAAACTCCAAGCATTGATTATGCAAGAATGGGCTGCCATCAGTCAGGATGTGGCCCAGAAGTTAATTGACAGACATTTTACATTTTACATTTTACTCATTTAGCAGACGCTCTTATCCAGAGCGACTTACAGAAGCAATTAGGGTTAAGTGCCTTGCTCAAGGGCACATCGACAGATTTTTTTTACACCTAGTCGGCTCGGGGATTAGAACCAGCAACCTTTCGGTTACTGGCACAACGCTCTTAACCACTAAGCCACCTGCCGCCCGGCACACATGGGGACAGCATGCCAGGGCGGATTGCAGAGGTCTTGAAAAAGAAGGGTCAACACTGCAAATATTGACTCTTTGCATAAACTTAATGTAATTGTCAATAAAAGCCTTTGACACTAATGGAATACTTGTAATTATACTTCAGTATACCATAGTAACATCTGACAAAAAGATCTCATAACACTGAAGCAGTGAACTTTGTTAAGACCAATACTTGTGTCATTCTCAACTTTTGACCACGACTATACTACCTGCAAAACTGCCCTGTGCTCACAGGAGGCTTTGTTTATGTGTGTGTGTTTGTTTGTGTGTGTGTCCCCGTCAGTGGTGAGAAGTTCCAGGTGCTGGACTCGTGCACGCGGGCCATGCTGAGGACTGAGGACCTGGAAGACCAAGGTCAGATGCTGGCCAACGTGTTCAACCTGAAACTCCTGGAGAACCAGGAGGAGAGGTCTGTCAACTACATGCTCAAGACCTCCAGCATGTGAGTGACTACAACTAACAGTATTATATATGAGCCTCAAGCCCCCTTGGCACCTAGTGTACTCTGTACAGTCCTTCTCTGTACGTCATTGTTTATAACGGATCAATCTCCCATGTGTGCCTGTATGCTGCTGCCAGGAGTGATAAGCTGCGCTGGATCTGTGCTCTCACGCCAAACCGCCGCACGCGATTCATGTCCACCATCGACCATCTACCAGGTGAGACATACACAAAGATGACACACACCGACACAGAGATGACATCCACTACTCACAGCTGAACTCTTAGGTACCAAATTACAGGTGGTATATACACTACATGACCAAAAGTATGTGGACACCTGCTCGTCGAACATCTAATTCCAAAATCATGGGCATTAATATGGAGTTGGTCCCCCCTTTGCTGCTATAACAGCCTCCACTCTTCTGGGAAGGCTTTCCACTAGATGTTGGAACATTGCTGCGGGGACTTGCTTCCATTCAGCCATTAGTGAGGTCGGGCACTGATGTTGGGCGATTAGGCCGGGTTCGCAGTCAGCGTTCCAATTCATCTCAAAGGTGTTTGATGGGGTTGAGGTCAGGGTTCTGTGCAGGCCAGTCAAGTTCTTCCACACCGACCTCAACAAACCATTTCTGCATGGACCTCGCTTTCTGCACAGGGGCATTGTCATCCTGAAACAGGAAAGGTCTTTCTCCAAACTGTTGCCACAAATTTGGAAGCACATAATCGTCTAAAATGTCATTGTATGCTGTAGCGTTAAGATTTCCCTTCACTGGAACAAAGGGTCCTAGCCCGAACCATGAAAAATAGCCCCAGACCATTATTCCTCCTCCACTGCTCCAGAGTCCAATGGTGGCGAGCTTTACACCACTCTAGCCGACACTTGGCACTGTGCATGGTGATCTTAGGCTTGTGTGCGGCTGCTCGGCCATGGAAACCCATTTCATGAAGCTCCCGACGAACATTTATTGTGCTGATGTTGCTTCCAGAGGCAGTTTGGAACTACGCGCTTCAGCACTCGGCGGTCCCGTTCTGTGGGCTTGTGTGGCCTACCACTTCGCGGCTGAGCCTTTGTTGCTCCTAAACGTTTCCACTTCACAATAACAGCATAGTTGACCAGGGAAGCAGGGCAGAAATTTGACGAACTGACTTGTTGGAAAGGTGGCATCCTATGACGTTTCCACGTTGAAAGTCACTGAGCTCTTCAGTAAGGCCATTCTACTGCCAATGTTTGTCTATGGAGATTGCATGGCTGTGTGCTTGATTTTATACACCTGTCAGCAACGGGTGTGGCTGAAATAGCTGAATCCACTCATTTGAAGGGGTGTCCACATACTTTTGTGTATATATAGTGTATATTATTAATGTGCCATGGTGTGTGTGTGTGTGTGGTCAGCCTCTCTCCAGGTCCAGTGTATTCAGTCGTACTCATCTCAGGAGCCAGATGAGCTGTCCATTGAGATGGCTGACGTGCTGAACATCCTGGAGACGACAGACGATGGTGAGACCAGACAACATATCTCCTGAGAGATGTTATTACTAGGAGCTCTACTGTAGATTCACCAGGCTGCCTGTTATTTAATATCCCTCCCTTTACTCCCTCTGTTTCTTTATCTACACTCCTCTTCCCTCTCTCCCCGCTCTCCCTCTCTTTCTCCCCTCTATCACCCCCTCAGGCTGGATGATGGGTGAGAGGCTCCATGATGGAGAGAGTGGCTGGTTCCCCTGTCGGGTGGTAGAGGAGATCCAGAACCAGGAAGTGCGGGCCCAGAACCTCAGGGAGTGCCAGAGGATCCACCTGGCCCAGGGAGGGGGCGCTTCCTCAGGGGCCAGACTGGGCTCCCGGGGGGCCAGACGCACCCCCAAAACACCCAAAGTCTCCAACTTCTTCGGTACCTGGACTGACCAGTCAGAGGAGGGGCAGTGAAGCACATAATATTCCACCCTGAAAGTGATTGGTTGGAACCCCCTGGCAGCAATCTTTACTGGACCACATGGCTCAAATGACAGAGATCATGTGATTTGAGCATGGGATTGCATTGGAGGAAAGTGACATCATGCAATGACATTATTTCCTGTTAACTGTTTCCCCTTCTCAGGTGGTTTTGGTGTGCCAGGGTTTAGGGTCCCAGGCTGCAGGGTTTAGGGTTTAGGGTCCCAGGCTCCAGGGTTTAGGGCCCCAGGCACCAGCGTTTAGGGTCCCAGGCTCCCTCGATGGGTCCTACGATCAGAGCACTTCTTCCATAACTCCAACACACTGCATGTCTTACACTACTTCAAGTGGAATGATTCAGCACTAACAGTCTAACTGTAAAACAAGGCTCCAGTAGAATAGGAGCTATGCATGTGATGGGAGAAGAAACAGTTTAAGGGGATGGTAGCATGTGAATGTATTGTAACCTTGCCTCAACTGCATGGGTGTGTTTTTGTTCTTTCATTTTTTTTAAGCGCTTCTTTGCTAGAGAGTTAAATCCCCCAGAACAATGGCTTGACGATCCACCCTTTTGTAAAGAGCAACTCCTCTATTGAAACCATACAAGAAGCAAGTTTTAAAAACAGGCCACCGGCATTGAATGGAAATTAACCGGGAATGTTTCATGATTCTGTACGGTAAATAGAACAATCACATGACAGAGTGCTCAGTATTGGGCTGGAGGTAATCGACTGGAGAAGACGAGCACTACAGAATCACAGGCCTTGCTTACAGAGTGGACATGTGTTCTGGGGGTCAGTTCCCTCGCCAATACTGATATGCCACTTACACATGCACGCACACTGACATACGCACACACACACACAATCTTGGGGAAATCCTGCACAACCTGTCCAACACCAAAAACGCTCCACGGACACCTGGTCCTGAAGCATCTGCACAGAAAGTGCCAGCACACTGACAGCACTGCAATGGCATGCGAGTGACAAAATGTTTGTGTGTATGATGAGTATGTGTACGTGTGTATATTGTAAGCCTTGAATGTTCAGTATGTAATGAAATAATTACTGAATAATTGTGTAATTTCATTATGTAAGAAGTAATTTATTGTTAATAAAAACTAAATCTGAAATTCAAATGGAAATGATTTGTGTTGATAACTGGTTTGATTGGTATTTAGCCCACATGTTGAGCACTGATTTAGGTTTATACTGACAATTCTTGTATATATTCGCTACATACAGTGCATTCGGAAAGTATTCAGACTTTTTCCACGTTATGTTACGTTACAGCCTCCATCAATCTACACACAACACGCCATAATGACAAAGCAAAAACCGTTTTTTGGAAATGTTTGCAAATGTAGAAAAATAAAAAACTGTAAATATGATATTTACATAAGTATTCAGACCCTTTACTCAGTACTTTGTTGAAGCACCTTTGGCAGTGATTACAGCCTTGTGTCTTCTTGGGTATGACGCTACAAGCTTGACACACCTGTATTTGGGGAGTTTCTCCCATTCTTCTCTGCAGATCCTCTCAAGCTCTGTCAGGTTGGATGGGGAGCATTGTGGCACAGCTATATTCAGGTCTCTCCAGAGATGTTAGATCTGGTTCAAGTCCGGGCTCTGGCTGGGCCACTCAAGGACATTCAGAGACTTGTCCCGAAGCCACTCCTGCGTTGTCTTGACTGTCTGCTTAGGGTCTCTGTCCTGTTGGAAGGTGAACCTTCGCTACAGTCTGAGGTCCTGAGCGCTCTGGAGCAGGTTTTTATCAAGGATCTCTCTGTACTTTGCTCCGTTCATATTTCCCTCGATCCTGACTTGTCTCCCAGTCCCTGCCGCTGAAAAACATCCCCACAGCATGATTCTGCCACCACCATGATTCACCGTAGGGATGGTGCCAGGTTTCCTCCAGACGTGACGCTTGGCATTCAGGCCATTCAAGAGTTCAATCAGACCAGAGAATCTTGTTTCTCATGGGCCAAATCCTTTAGGTGCCTTTTGGCAAACTCCAAGTGGGCTGTCATGTGCCTTTTACTGAGAAGTGACTTCCGTCTGGCCACTCTACCATAAAGGCCTGATTGGTGGAGTGCTGCAGAGATGGTTGTCCTTCTGGAAGGTTCTCCCATCTCCACACAGGAAGTCTGGATCTCTGTCAGAGTGACCATCACCTCCCTGACCAAGGCCCTTCTCCCCCGATTGCTCAGTTTGGCTGGGCGGCCAGCTCTAGGAAGAGTCTTGGTGGTTCCAAACTTCTTCCATTTAAGAATGATGGAGGCCACTGTGTTCTTGGGGATATTTAATGCTGCAAAAAAAAATGGGTACCCTTTCCCAGATCTGTGCCTCGACACAATCATGTCTTGGAGCTCTACGGACAATTCCTTCGACCTCATGGCTTGGTTTTTACTCTGACATGCACTGTCAACTGTGGGACCTTACAGTATATAGACAGGCCTTTCCAAATCATGTCCAATCAATTGAATTTACCACAGGTGGACTCCAATCAAGTTGTAGAAACATCTTAAGGATGATCAATGGATACAGGATTCAACTGAGCTCAATTTCGAGTCTCATAGCAAAGGGTCTGAATACTTCTGTAAATAAGGTATTCATATTTTAAATTTTTAATAAATTTGCACACATTTCTGAAAACCTGTTTTCGCTTTGTCATTATGGGGTATTGTGTGTAGATTGATGAGATATATATATATATATGTTTTAATCCATTTTAGAATAAGGCTGTAACGTAACAAAATGTGGAAAAAGTCAAGGGGTCTGAATACTTTCAGAATGCACTGTATATATATTATTTTTAGCTAAACAGGTGGGGCTCAAAACAGGTGGGTCTCTGCCCCACCTGCCCTGAATGACGGGTCGCCACTGACTGCACCTATCTGGTGTATGTGAAACATAAAACATATATTATATGCTTTGAGAGATTAAGACTTGTTATGTAATGGGGATTTACCAATATTCATGTTTAACAAACATTAGACCATCTTTTAACATACTACCTGAACAAATGAGCATTACTATTAATATATGATATATAATGTGGTCCTCTGTAACTCAATTGGTAGAGCATGGCGTTTGTAACGCCAGGGTAGTGGGTTTGATCCCCGGGACCACCCATACGTAAAAATGTATGCACACATGACTGTAAGTCGCTTTGGATAAAAGCGTCTGCTAAATGGCATATTATATTATATTATATTATAATGATAATTTTGATGAAACACTACTTCCCCTACTGTCCAGCTAATGTAAATGCATCTGATTAGTAGATGACCATCCATAGGCTCTACTACTGCATATAGTAGGCCTTCCCTACACATTATAATGAACAGATGTTTAGATTAGATGCCATGACACACATAGTCTACAGTTAGAGGTTTTAGCTTTGTCCAAATTGAGGCCAACCATCTCACTGCATGTTGTGTGCTGCAACCACAGTGGTGGTAAAACCGAACTAAGGACAATTTTACTGCCCTGGACTGTTCTGTAGGATGTTGTGTGTGCTTGTTTTGCTTCGTGTCATGTACTCTATCTTTGTTAATTCTCTTTGTCATTGTTTGAGTAAACCTTGACCTTGTTAATTCCTGCGTCTGCGTCCTGCCTCTTCGTATCCTCAGTACTCGTCACAAGTATTACCCACGGACCTGCACTGATACCAGAGTAGCCATTTGCTTTCTATTTCAGCCACTGTTTAAAATAGCACCTCTCTCACACACTCATCTCGCAACAGCAAACAGCATTTACTGTGTATTTGTGTCTGTGGAAGCATAGGAGAGTGCATAGAGTGCATGTGTGGGAGTGTGTGTTTTAATAGAGCGCTACAGCGGTTTCTTTGAGAGCGTTGACTGAAGGTTGTGTGAATGTTGTCTGAAGGTTGTCTAAATATTGTCTGAAGGTCGTGTGAACGTTGTCTGAAGGTTGGAGCTGGTGGAGTGTCAGGATGCCTTCAGAGGGGACCTCTCTAAAAGGCTTCTTGGAGTCTGTGGGAAGTTATGAGGTATATAACATACTACCTGGTACCTCCCTACCTACCACAACGTGCCTAATGGTGCCTGTTTTAATAAATCCCGAAGACAAAAATAGTATTTATGTAATTGCCACTTTACTTGTAATTTCTTTATCGTATTAAACATACAGTGCTACCAAATAATATTTACATTTTTGTAATTTAGCAGACGCTCTTATCCAGAATGATATTAGGATTAAGTGCTTGCTCAATGGTAAATCAACAGATGTTTCACCTAGTCGGCTCGGGGATTCAAACTAGCAACCTTTCAGCACAATGCTCTTGACTTTTATGCTATCTAAGGTTCTGAGTCTTTCCTCTGAAGTTGTAGAGTCAGAGTTCTGAGGTTGTTCTGTTTCCAGGTTGGAGCTGCGGCTGGAGGCGATCATTGGTCGTTTTGGGGAGCTGGATGAGGCAGAGAGGGTCCTGACAGGGAGTCTGGAGCGCCACAGGCAGGCTCTGGCCAAACAAAAACAACAGGAGCAGGTCTGGACCTCTCTATTAGAGGACAGGTGAGCCAGCCATCAAACAACACACTATGAAGACTACCACAGACCACTATCTTCATCTTCATCTTCATCCTCATTATCTTCATCATCTTTATTAATTCAAGCCACTATGAATGTAGTGAATTTAAGGATATTGTGTTTTGTTTATTTCATCTCTGCTGTAGGCTACATATTTGCCTCTCGGCTAGGGTGGTCATTATAAATGATAAACCAGTCTGTCTTGCTTTAATTTCTCCCATCATCCCCATCCCCACTGTGGAGGTCAGCCTGCTTTCAAATCAAATCAAATCAAATGTTATTTGTCACATGCGCCGAATACAACAGATGTAAACCTTACAGTGAAATGCTTACTTACAAGCCCTTAACCAACAATGCAATTTTAAGAAAGAATACCAAAACAAATACCCCAAAAACATTAAATAAATAAATAATAAGGAATAAAAGTAACAAATAATTAAAGAGCAGCAGTAAAATAACAATAGCGAGGCTAAATACAGGGGGTACCGGAACCGAGTCAATGTGCGGGGGCACCGGTTAGTCAAGGTAATTGGGGTAATAAGTACATGTAGGTAGAGTTGTTAAAGTGACTATGCATAGATAACAAACAGAGAGTAGCAGTAGCGTAAAAGAGGGGGGAGGGGGAGGGGGGGGGGCAATGCAAATAGTCTGGGTAGCCATTTGATTAGATGTTCAGGAGTCTTATGGCTTGGGGGTAGAAGCTGTTTAGAAGCCTATTGGACCTAGACTTGGCGCTATGGTACCGCTTGTCGTGCGGTAGCAGAGAGAACAGTCCATGACTAGGGTGGCTGGAGTCTTTTACAATTTGTAGGGCCTTCCTCTGACACCGCCCAGTATAGAGGTCCTGGATGGCAGGAAGCTTGGCCCCTGTGATGTACTGGGCCGTACGCACTACCCTCTGTAGTGCCTTGCAGTCGGAGCCCGAGCAGTTGCCATACCAGGCAGTGATGCAACCAGTCAGGATGCTCTCGATGGTGTAGCTGTAGAACTTTTTGAGGATCTGAGGACCCATGCCAAATCTTTTCAGTCTCCTTAGGGGGAATAGGTTTTGTCGTGCCCTCTTTACAACTGTCTTGGTGTGCTTGGACCATGTTAGTTTGTTGGCAATGTGGACACTAAGGAACTTGAAGCTCTCAACCTGCTCCACTACAGGCCTGTCAATGAGAATGGGGGCGTGCTCGGTCCTCTTCTTTTCCTGTAGTCCACAGTCATCTCCTTTGTCTTGATCACGTTAAGGGAGAGGTTGTTGTCCTGGCACCACACGGCCAGGTCTCTGACTTCCACCCTATAGGCTGTCTCGTCGTTGTCAGTGATAAGGCCTACTACTGTTGTGTCATCGGCAAACTTAATGATGGTGTTGGAGACGTGCCTGGCCATGCAGGCCATGCAGTCATGAGTGAACAGGGAGTACAGGAGGGGACTGAGCACGCACCCCTGAGGGGCCCCCGTGCTGAGGACCAGCGTGGCGGATGTGTTGTTACCTACCCTTACCACCTGGGGGCGGCCCGTCAGGAAGTCCAGGATCCAGTTGCAGAGGGAGGTGTTTAGTCCCAGGGTCCTTAGCTTAGTGATGAGCTTTGAAGGCACTATGGTGTTGAACGCTGAGCTGTAGTCAATGAATAGCATTCTCACATAGGTGTTCCTTTTGTCCAGGTGAGAAAGGGCAGTGTGGAGCGCAATAGAGATTGCATCATCTGTGGATCTGTTGGGGCGATATGCAAATTGAGTGGGTCAAGGGTTTCTGGGATAATGGTGTTGATGTGAGCCATGACCAGCCTTTCAAATCACTTCATGGCTACAGACGTGAGTGCTACTGGTCGGTAGTCATTTAGGCAGGTTACCTTAGTGTTCTTGGGCAAAGGGACTATGGTGGTCTGCTTGAAACATGTTGGTATTACAGACTGAGACAGGGAGAGGTTGAAAATGTCAGTGAAGACACTTGCCAGTTGGTCAGCGCATGCTCGGACTACACGTCCTGGTAAGCCGTCTGTGAATGTTGACCTGTTTAAAGGTCTTACTCACATCGGCTACGGAGAGCGTGATCACACAGTCGTCCGGAACAGCTGATGCTCTCATGCATGTTTCAGTGTTACTTGCCTCGAAGCGAGCATAGAAGTAATTTAGCTCCTCTGGTAGGCTCGTGTCACTGGGCAGCTCGCGGCTGTGCTTCCCTTTGTAGTCTGTAATAGTTTGCAAGCCCTGTCACATCAGACGAGCGTCGGAGCCGGTGTAGTATGATTCGATCTTAGTCCTGTATCGACGCTTCGCCTGTTTGATGGTTCGTCGGAGGGCATAGCGGGATTTCTTATAAGCATCCGGGTTAGAGTCCCGCTCCTTGAAAGCGGCAGCTCTACCCTTTAGCTCAGTGTGGATGTTGCCTGTAAACCATGGATCTGGTTGGGGTATGTACGTACAGTCACTGTGGGGACGACGTCATCGATGCACTTATTGATGAAGCCAATGACTGATGTGGTGTACTCCTCAATGCCATCGGAAAAATCCCGGAACATATTCCAGTCTGTGCTAGCAAAACAGTCCTGTAGCTTAGCATCTGCTTCATCTGACCACTTTTTTATTGACCGAGTCACTGGTGCTTTTTGGGTATGTGTCTGACACCTTCCACAGCTTCCACACTCTGGTCCTGCAGGGCGTGCCTGACCTGGCCCCCAGCCTGCCCACCACCGCCTCTGTCCTCCGCAAGCGGCCCAAGGACAGCCGGGTGGACAAGGCTATGGGGCTGCTCTGAGGGAGCTGGGCCTGGGGGAGAGCGATGCCAAGGCCCTCTGAGCCTTCTTCATCACCCATGGGTACCAGTGTGACTACCAGAGGACAGGGAAGAGGGACGGGCAGCAGCAAAGCGACGTGGAGGCTGTGATACGGAGGTGTGTCCAGAACCAGGTGCTGAGGGACAGTTTGCTAAGGGCCGTGCAGGTGGTGGAGAGAGGCAAGGCGGGACCCATGTTGACTCACCTTATTTACCTGGCTAACTTCCTTTAATGGGACTAGCTCAGCGTTTCACAAACTCGGTCCTCGGGACCCCAAGGGGTGCACGTTTTGGTTTTGCCCTAACACTACACAGCTATTTTCAAATTATCAAAGCTTGATGATTAATTTATTATTTGAAACAGCTGTGTAGGCTAGGGCAAAAAACTAAACGTGCACCCGTTGGGGTCCCGAGGACCGAGTTTGGGAAACGCTGAGCTAGATGTAGTAGTCCCATTAAAGGACGTTAGCCAGGTAGCCTAGGACAACAAAAACTAAAAGTGTGTACTGTATGACAGAGTCATAGACAGAGTCACAGACGATTTCAGCAACATGAAAGAGAGGAGGATGGCATTGGCGTTCCTCTACAAGTAAGGTGAGTCAACATGTTTTTTCTACTTGCGCACATACACACACACATACACACACAGAAATCAATACCATGGACACCCACATGATATTTAGCTTACGTTGATTGGACTACATTATTTTTGGAATATTTTAGTTGTCACTGTATTAGACTAAGCATAGGTGATTTGATGATGTTGAAATGTTGAAGTTGAAATGGAGCGGTAACTCTCCGGTTCTCTAAATTAATAGTTGTTTAGTAGTCCGAAAATGTCAGAAACATTAACTTGATTGACCATGCTGTAGTAGGTCACGTAACTGTTTGTTACATGCAATAGCCTATGCTTTGTGTACTCCACCGGACAGATGTTGCTCTCCGGTTTTGTGATGTAGCAAAGGTGGTGTTGAATTTATTCTGACATTTTGTCTTTTTATTGTCTCGGGCCTTAGGCCTACATATACAGTTGAAGTTGAAGTTTACATACACCTTAACCAAATACATTTAAACTCAGTTTTTCACAATTCCTGACATTTAATCCTCATAAAAATTCCCTGTCTTAGGTCAGTTATGATCACCACTTTATTTTAAGAATGTGAAATGTCAGAATAATAGTAGAGATAATGATTTATTTCAACTTTTATTTATTTCATCACATTCCCAGTGGGACAGAAGTTTACATACACTCAATTAGTATTTGGTAGCATTGCCTTTCAATTGGTTAACTTCGGTCAAACGTTTTGGATAGCCTTCCACAAGCTCCCGACAATAAGTTGGGTGAATTTTGGCCCATTCCTCCTGACAGAGCTGGTGTAACTGAGTCAGGATTGTAGGCCTCCTTGCTCGCACACGCTTTTTCAGTTCTGCCCACAAATGTTCTATAGGATTGAGGTCAGGGCTTTGTGATGGCCACTCCAATACCTTGACTTTGTTGTCCTTAAGCCATTTTGCCACAACTTTGGAAGTATGCTTGGGGTCATTGTCCATTTGGAAGACCCATTTGAGACCAAGCTTTAACTTCCTGACTGATGTCTTGAGATGTTGCTTCAATATATCCACATAATTTTCCTTCCTCATGATGCCATCTATTTTGTGAAGTGCACCAGTCCCTCCTGCAGCAAAGTACCCCCACAGCATGATGCTGCCACCCCCGTGCTTCACGGTTGGGATGGTGTTCTTCGGCTTGCAAGCAACCCCCTTTTTCCTCCAAACATAACGATGGTCATTATGGCCAAACAGTTCTATTTTTGTTTCATCAGACATTTCTCCAAAAAGTACGATCTTTGTCCCCATGTGCACTGTAAAACTGTGGATATAGATACTTTTGTACCTGTTTCCTCCAGCATCTTCACAAGGTCCTTTGCTGTTGTTCTGGGATTGACAGAACGCGTCTCCTGAGCGGTATGACGGCTGCGTTGTCCCATGGTGTTTATACTTGCGTACTATTGTTTGTACAGATGAACGTGGCACCTTCAGGCATTTGGAAATTGCTCTCAAGGATGAACCAGACTTGTGGAGGTCTACAATTATTTTTCTGAGGTCTTGGCTGATTTCTTTTGATTTTCCCATGATGTCAAGCAAAGAGGCACTGAGTTTGAAGGTAGAAAAAAAGTATTTAGTTAGCCACCAATTGTGCAAGTTCTCCCACTTAAAAAGATGAGCGAGGCCTGTAATTTTCATCATAGGTACACGTCAACTATGACAGACAAATTGAGGGAAAAAAATCCAGAAAATCACATTGTAGGAGTTTTAATGAATTTATTTGCAAATTATGGTGGAAAATAAGTATTTGGTCACCTACAAACAAGCAAGATTTCTGGCTCTCACAGACCTGTAACTTCTTCTTTAAGAGGCTCCTCTGTCCTCCACTCATTACCTGTATTAATGGCACCTGTTTGAACTTGTTATCAGTATAAAAGACAACTGTCCACAACCTCAAACAGTCACACTCCAAACTCCACTATGGCCAAGACCAAAGAGCTGTCAAAGGACACCAGAAACAAAATTGTAGACCTGTACCAGGCTGGGAAGACTGAATCTGCAATAGGTAAGCAGCTTGGTTTGAAGAAATCAACTGTGGGAGCAATTATTAGGAAATGGAAGACATACAAGACCACTGATAATCTCCCTCGATCTGGGGCTCCACACAAGATCTCACCCCGTGGGGTCAAAATGATCACAAGAACGGTGAGCAAAAATCCCAGAACCACACGGGGGGACCTAGTGAATGACCTGCAGAGAGCTGGGACCAAAGTAACAAAGCCTACCATCAGTAACACACTACGCCGCCAGGGACTCAAATCCTGCAGTGCCAGACATGTCCCCCTGCTTAAGCCAGTACATGTCCAGGCCCGTCTGAAGTTTGCTAGAGTGCATTTGGATGATCCAGAAGAGGGGATTGGGAGAATGTCATATGGTCAGATGAAACCAAAATATAACTTTTTGGTAAAAACTCAACTCGTCGTGTTTGGAGGACAAAGAATGCTGAGTTGCATCCAAAGAACACCATACCTACTGTGAAGCATGGGGATGGAAACATCATGCTTTGGGGCTGTTTTTCTGCAAAGGGACCAGGACGACTGATCCGTGTAAAGGAAAGAATGAATGGGGCCATGTATCGTGAGATTTTGAGTGAAAACCTCCTTCCATCAGCAAGGGCATTGAAGATGAAACGTGGCTGGGTCTTTCAGCATGACAATGATCCCAAACACACCGCCCGGGCAACGAAGGAGTGGCTTCGTAAGAAGCATTTCAAGGTCCTGGAGTGGCCTAGCCAGTCTCCAGATCTCAACCCCATAGAAAATCTTTGGAGGGGAGTTGAAAGTCTGTGTTGCCCAGCGACAGCCCCAAAACATCACTGCTCTAGAGGAGATCTGCATGGAGGAAAGGGCCAAAATACCAGCAACAGTGTGTGAAAACCTTGTGAAGACTTACAGAAAACGTTTGACCTGTGTCATTGCCAACAAAGGGTATATAACAAAGTATTGAGAAACTTTTGTTATTGACCAAATACTTATTTTCCACCATAATTTGCAAATAAATTCATAAAAAATCCTACAATGTGATTTTCTGGATTTTTTTTTCTCATTTTGTCTGTCATAGTTGACGTGTACCTATGATGAAAATTACAGGCCTCTCTCATCTTTTTAAGTGGGAGAACTTGCACAATTGGTGGCTGACTAAATACTTTTTTCCCCCACTGTACATACACAGGTAAACCTCAAATTTACTCAAATGATGTCAATTAGCCTATCAGAAGCTTCTAAAGCCATGACATCATTTTCTGGAATTTTCCAAGCTGTTTAAAGGCACAGTCAACATAGTGTATGTAAACTTCTGACCCACTGGAATTGTGATACAGTGAATTACAAGTGAAATAATCTGTCTGTAAACAATTGTTGGAAAAATTACTTGTGTCATGCACAAAGTAGATGTCCTAACCGACTTGCCAAAACGATAGTTTGTTACCAAGAAATTTGTGGAGTGGTTGAAAAACTAGCTTTAATGACTCCAACCTAAGTGTATGTAAACTTCCGACTTCAACTGTATCATATGAACTAACAGGTTATTGAGCAGGGCGTTGACCCTGGTTGCTTCTATGGGTCGCTCTGGATGGGAGTCTGTTAGATGACTGAATGAAATGTAAATATTGAGCGTCTTCACTGCAAGTAGATAGTATGTTTTAAGAAAAAAAAAGAAAAAAAAAGGTTATAGAGCAAACAACGCAAATATCACAACACAGGTTGTAATATGGCTTTTCTTCCCTGGCTTGCGTTCCCCAATGATTTTACCCACACACCACTACTGCTAAAAACTGACTAGGTTTCCCCTTTTATCTGTGGATTAATTGTCGGAGTAGAGAACACACGATTTTGCGTGACTCAAAAAGGGTCCAAATTCTACAAAGATCCAGCAAAATAAAGAACCATATGCATTTTAGGTAAAATAACAACCCATGTTTAGCCTATATCGCAGGACAAATAAGCTAGCAACAGCAAGCTAGCTAAATGTCCATGAATGTTTCATAAAGTATGTGTTTCAACCTGTACTCAAATAAATACAGTTGGTTCCAGTGGCGATTTTAGCATGCAAATCTTGGTGGCGATTTTAGCATGTAAATCTTGGTGTGGCAAAAAAATAAACATATGTTTCAGATGCATGCCAGCAAAGCCACTACACAACACAGTACTAAACAATACATTAATTGCACTATAACGGTGACAAACGGTGCCAACAAACTGTTAGGGCCTACATAAAGCTGTCCCAACAGCAGAGCTTTCAGCACCATGGAGTGAATCCTTACCACCGCTACACCTGGCTATCATTGGAGCCTTGTCTGGCAGCGAAACAGTTCATTCAGCCTCATTTACTGCCTTTTAAAAAAACATAGCTGATATGGCTGACTTGCTTAAACAAATGTGGTTTCTACTGACAATTTAGATGTACAAACTATGGCATAAGGGAACGATTGTGATGGGTGAGTTGAAGGAGTCAGGCTCAGGAGGGTAAGTCACAGAATAACAGGATTTATTCAGAAAAACAGAGTTACGCAGTAATGTGTCAAAACAGTCCAGTGCGCAAAACAGGCACACTGGAACCAACAAGGCACACAAAATAACCAGGCGATACAAAATACAAGGAGCTCCACCAAGCTTCACAACAAACAATCACACACAATGACAAGGGGGCAGAGGGAACACTTATACAGGTACTGATGAGGGGATATGAACCAGGTGCGTGTAATAAACAAGACAAAACAAATGGAATGATGAGATGAGGAGCGGCAGTGGCTTGAAGGCCGGTGATGACGAACGCCGAAGCCTGCCCGAACAAGGAGAGGAGGCAGCTTCGGAGGAAGTCGTGACTGTACCCCCCCCCCTTGACACGCAGCTCCAGCAGCGCGCCGACACCGGCCTCTGGGACGGCCAGGAGGATGCGGAGCAAGGCGAGCCGAATGGCGACAGTGGAAATCCCGCAACAGGGAGGGATCGAGGACATCCCTCACCGGGACCCAGCACCGCTCCTCCGGACCGTACCCCTCCACGAGGTACTGATGGATGGAACGGACGGAGTACGCCGGGGCCCCCTCGATGTCTAGAGGGGGCGGAGGGACCTCCCGCACCTCAGACTCCTGGAGCGGACCAGCCACCACCGGCCTGAGGAGAGACACATGGAACGAGGTGTTAATACGATAATCTGGCGGGAGTAATAACCTAGAGGTAACCTTGTTTATTCTCCTCAGGACTTTGGGGGGGCTCACTGCGGTGGCGGTCAGCGTTGGCCTTCTGGCGACGCACGGCGCGTTGGAGGTGGACGTGAGCAGCGTTCCACGTCCCCTCCGCGTGCCGAAACCAGTCATCCACCGCAGGAGCCTCGGTCTGGCTCTGATGCCACGGTGCCAGAACCTACTGATAATCTAAAACACATTGAAATGGCGTTAGGTTAGTGGAGGAGTGACTGGCAGAGTTCTGGGCATATTCGGCCCATGGCAAGAACACCGACCACTCCCCTGGCCGGTCCTGGCAGTATGACCGCAGGAACCTACCCACATCCTGATTCACCCGTTCCACCTGTCCATTTGACTCGGGATGAAAACCAGAGGTCAGGCTGACCGAGACCCACAGCCGCACTGGAACCAACAAGGCATACGGGGAAAACAATCTGGCAAAACAAAATACAAGGAGCTCCACCGAGCTTCACTATCCTCATTGTTGAATTTGCGATTTCCAACTTGTTCTGTAATGTTTATGTCCAATGGCCGATGAGCACCGAAACGTTTTATCTATAATTTATCTTCATATGACAAGGATTGAAAAGGATTTGCCAGTAGATTGTCGACTTGATTCATGATGATGACTACTCGTCTAGCTTGCTAGCTAAGATTTGGAAAGTATGATGTTGACATGATCAGTCCAATCAAAGCTACGGTAGATATAACGTGATTTGACGTCATGTTATTCATGGCCAATGACCTTGAGCCTTCTTGGATGGGCACTTCTAATGTACCTTTATGGCAGCAACCAAGGGGCTTGAATGTTGCAGTGACGTAGTGTTCCCATGAGTGACAAAACACTGAGCTAGGCAGAAACACCTGCATTTTGGAGATGCCTTACTCAAGGAAGCCAACAAGAGACCATGTTTGTATGTGGCTTTATTTATTTATTTTACATTGTTTACAAACTGATATGTGACACATACAGTGGCTTGCAAAAGTATTCACCCCCCTTGCCATTTTTCCTATTTTATTGCCTTACAACCTGGAATTAAAATGGATTTTTCGGGGGGTTTGTATCATTGGATTTACACAACATGCTTACCACTTTGAAGATGCAAAATATTTTTTTGTGTGAAACTATTCATCCCCCCCCAAAGTCAATACTTTGTAGAGCCACCTTTTGCAGCAATTACAGCTGCAAGTCTCTTGGGGTATGTCTCTATAAGCTTGGCACATCTAGCCACTGGGATTTTTGCCTATTCTTCAAGGCAAAACTGCTCCAGCTCCTTCAAGTTGGATGGGTTCTGCTGGTGTACAGCAACCTTTAAGTCATACCACAGATTCTCAATTGGATTGAGGTCTTGGCTTTGACTAGGCCATTCCAAGACATTTAAATGTTTCCCCTTAAACCACTTGAGTGTTGCTTTAGCAGTATGCTTAGGGTCATTGTCCTGCTGGAAGGTGAACCTCCGTCCCAGTCTCAAATCTCTGGAATACTGAAACAGGTTTCCCTCAAGAATTTCCCTGTATTTAGCGCCATCCATCATTCCTTCAATTCTGACCAGTTTCCCAGTCCCTGCAGATGAAAAACATCCCCACAGCATGATGCTGCCACCACCATGCTTCACTGTGGGGATGGTGTTCTCAGGGTGATGAGAGGTGTTGGGTTTGCGCCAGACATAGCATTTTCCTTGATGGCCAAAAAGCTCAATTTTAGTCTCATCTGACCAGAGTACCTTCTTCCATATGTTTGGGGAGTCTCCCACATGCCTTTTGGCGAACACCAAACGTGTTTGCTTATTGTTTTCTTTAAGCAATGGCTTTTTTCTGGCCACTCTTCCACAAAGCCCAGCTCTGTGGAGTGTACGGGTTAAAGTGGTCCTATAGACAGATACTCCAATCTCCGCTGTGGAGTTTTGCAGCTCCTTCAGGGTTATCTTTGGTCTCTTTGTTGCCTCTCTGATTAATGCCCTCCTTGCCTGGTCCGTGAGTTTTGGTGGGCGGCCCTCTCTTGGCAGGTTTGTTGTGGTGCCATATTCTTTCCATTTTTTAATAATGGATTTAATGGTGCTCTATGGGATGTTCAAAGTTTCGGATATTTTTTTATAACCCAATCCTGATCCGTACTTCTCCATAACTTTGTCCCTGACCTGTTTGGAGAGCTCCTTGGTCTTCATGGTGCCGCTTGCTTGGTGGTGCCCCTTGCTTGGTGGTGTTGCAGACTCTGGGGCTTTCAGAACAGGTGTATATATACTGAGATCATGTGACAGATCATGTGACACTTAAATTGCACACAGGTGGACTTTATTTAACTAATTATGTGACTTCTGAAGGTAATTGGTTGCACCAAATCTTATTTAGGGGCTTCATAGCAAAGGGGGTGAATACATATGCACGCACCACTTTTTCTGTTATTAATTTTTTCGATTTTTTTTCATTTCACTTCACCAATTTGGACTATTTTGTGTATGTCCATTACATGAAATCCAAATAAAAATCAATTTAAATTACAGATTGTAATGCAACAAAATAGGAAAAACGCCAAGGGGGATGAATACTTTTGCAAGGCACTGTATTAATGCCAAAATAACATAACTGTTTAGCTCTGCCCCACGCGCACTGGTTGGTTCACATTTGGTTTTGGTATTTTAACCGGTGTGTCATGAATGTATCTGGTGAGGATAGACAAAATCAACATGCGCACGATGGCGAACGCACGCGCAGAACCTGTTTGATCATCATCTCAGAGGAGAACAACAAACCAGCCTTGTCTATCAAAGAACATTATCAGCCGGCAGAGAAGAGATCTGATCAATGAACATTGAGATGATACTTATATTTGAGAATGTGTTTTTTATGAAATTTTTATCTTTGCAATTTGCTGTAATAAAATCAAGTTGTTTCTAATTTTCCAGGAAAAGTAATATGCAGTCGACATTTTGTTCAGTATCAGTAACCAGGTTTCCATTCAACCTTTTTATGTCAGAAAAAATGCCTGATGGAAACAGACATTTTTTCGGTACATTTTCCAAATTTCGACAAAACTAAATAAGCTAAACATGGTGTTTTTTTTTATGTTCGTAATATTAAGTATGCGAGAAATGTTGGTGGTATACGCTTTTATGCACAAATATTGATAGAATAACCATCACATCGACGTAAACTTGGAGTCACGCGATGGAAAGCATGCAGTAGGCTACAGATGAAATAAATGATGATGAACTTCACAGGGAGGTGTAAGTGCAAGGTGATGAGCTTGATGCTCCTTTCGAATAAATATCGAGGGCTCTTATTCTAGTGAATGATCATCGATGCTTCGCTGCCGTTTGACAAATAAAAATAATATTGCAATTTTGTCCATAATCTCATCTAAGGCAGGCTACACTTAAGCAATAAGGCACGAGGGGTTGTGTTATATGGCCAATATACCACGGCTAAGGGCTGTTCTTAAGCATGATGCAATGCGGAGTGCCTGGATACAGCCCTTAGCCGTGGTATATTGGCCATATACCACAAACCCCCGAGGTGCCTTATTGCAATTAATTAAATATATTAGAGCAGTAAAATAATTAGAGCAGTAAAAATGCATGTTGTGTCATACCCCTGGTATATGGTCTGATATATCACAGCTGTCAGCCAATCAGAATTCAGGGCTCGAACCACCCAGTTTATAATATACATTAGTCTAGCCAAGAGCTCTACAGCACACGTGCCAATACCACAGTGAGCACACTCGCTATATAACAATAAAAAATATATCAACATCAGTAGAGTTGAAAATGCGATGGAAACCTATTTCACTTGTATTTTAACCGCAAAAGGTATTTGTATGTGCCACACGTCATCACGCACAGCCTTTTATCTGCAACAAGTCAATTTGTTTGAAACATTTCTGTTGGGAAAATGCGCATATTGTTTTTATGCGGATTTTAGAATATTCGCATGAAAATCTGTTGCCAATTGGATGGAAACCTAGTTAATGGTGAACAATATAGCACCAACTACCATTCACTCTCTGAGTCTCTGTCTGAATTATGTGTATATACTCTGTCACACAACATGTAAGTATGGCCGGTTAGCTCAGTTGGTTAGAGCGTCGTGCTAATAACGCGAAGGTCGCGGGTTCGATACCCGTACTGGCCAGACCTTTTGCAACAGATTCTAGTTCTACCATAGCCAGAGGGCATTTAATGAATTACCCATTTCGGCCATTTGAAGACAACGAAAACAGGGGTAGGCTAACTGTGTCTGTTTTAAAAATGTGTCTGTCTTAATCAAATCAAGATATGATTTTACAATCTGACATAGCAATACATAATTTAGTGAGTGTACTAGATAGATATCCTGAATGGATACACAACTGCTGTGACCTTGGCCGACATGCACATTTTGTACAAAAAGAGGGCTCGTCCGGGATTTGAACCCGGGACCTCTCGCACCCAAAGCGAGAATCATACCCCTAGACCAACGAGCCACTATACCCTATTAAAATTATTTCAAGTTTTGAACCGCTGCTGTGTAATATTTTACGCAAAGAACAAAACGGCCAGTACAACACAAAACGTAGCTAGGACATTGTATATCGCTGCTAGGGAGAAACAACATAAATGTATCTATCGCCTGGTGGCACGTAGCAAGCTGGCCGCAAATGATGTTCAATGTAACCACACAAGAGTTTTTAAACGTTCTGCAATGTATATTTCAATTATATTTTGTGTAACTGTCACTGCCATAGTAAAAAGACGTCTGAACGGAGTACACCCATTCGTTTTTCAGGGGAGACGGAATTTAGGTTGAAAATATCATTAGTATGCAACTGCAGCCCGCAATTCGGGGCGTTCCCTCGAGCATCCCATTGGCTCATTCATAAACACCTCTAACTAAACTGTACAGCCCATCTGTAATTAACCCACCCAACTACCTCATCCCCATATTGTTATTTACATTGTTATTTATTTTGCTAATTTGCACCCCAGTATCTCTATTTGCACATCATCTTCTGCACATCTATCACTCCAGTGTTAATACTAAATTGTAATTATTTTGCACTATGGCCTATTTATTGCCTTACCCCCATGTAAATAGATTTTCTATTGTGTTATTGACTGTACGTTTTGTTTATTCCATATGTAACTCTGTGTTTGTTGTTTTTATCGCACTGCTTTGCTTTATCTTGGCCAGGTCGCAGTTGTAAATGAGAACTTGTTCTCAACTGGCTTACCTGGTTAAATAAATCAAATAAAAAGCTAGCGCACAGTGTCCTTCGCTCCCACTTGCCGAACACCTGCCCTCGCGGTTGTTAACAGAACTGCGGAAAAACAGTGCCTATAAGTACTATTCTGGTCAATTACAGGAAAGCTTACCTGTGTTACACACTATTGGTGTTATAGGCTAGTTGTCATTCACTCATGTCTGATGCAAGACTCACTTTCCTGCAGATTTTTCATTGATGTACTACTGTTGACCATGCCTGAATGTGGGCTATTTTACACAGATCACTGAAGTATAAATAAACGGGCTAGGATGAGCACATACGTGAGGTGAACCCACACAGGCGTAGTTCCGTATTCACTCAGAAGAGGGCGCTCGTGCCCAGCGAGCTTGACCCCTTAACCTTATAACATAATGGTCAGTTCGATTGGGATCCTTGGGATGTCCCTACCCTAAACCCTAACCAAATCAAATTGTATTGGTCGCATACACATATTTTTCAGATGTTATCGCGGGGTGTAGCGAAATGCTTATGTTCCTAGCTCCAACAGTGCAGAAAATACCTAACAATACAAAACAATACACACAAATCCCCAAAATACAAATAAAGGAATTAAGAAATATAGAAATATGATGCTGCCACCACCATGCTTCACTGTGGGGATGGTGTTCTCGGTGTGATGAGAGGTGTTGGGTTTGCGCCAGACATAGCGTTTTCCTTGATGGCCAAAAAGCTCAATTTTAGTCTCATCTGACCAGAGTACCTTCTTCCATATGTTTGGGGAGTCTCCCACATGCCTTTTGGTGAACACCAAACCTGTTTGCTTATTGTTTTCTTTAAGCAATGGCTTTTTTTCTGGCCACTCTTCCACAATTATTTAACTAATTATGTGACTTCTGAAGGTAATTGGTTGCACCAAATCTTATTTAGTGGCTTCATAGCAAAGGGGGTGAATACATATGCACGCACCATTTTTCTGTTATTTATTTTTTTGAATTTTTTGAAACAAGTTATTAAAACGAGCAATGGCAGAGTCTGTAATATAAATATATATGTTAATATGATGGTGTGTATAGACATTATCAGGGATGTAGCGCTCCCTCACAATATTTCTGGAACCCAGAACGAAAATGTATTCTGATGAATTCTAAATAAATGATATTTAATTACACAAAAATTCCATAAAAACAATAGAATGACAAACTAAATACACATGTAGGCTATAGCAACCTATATGTAGGTAAATTGTGGTTTCTTCACCGTCTTCTCGAATGATGAATAACTGTAGGCATGTTTGCAGAGACCCGTTGGCCGGAGGCTTGACTACTTTGAGCGGGCCAAATCCGACGTAACAAGACCAGCCGCAGGCAGGAAACTCTACCAGGGGTTAAAATGGCTGTCCTCAAAACAGTTTGTTGGACTTGTAGGCCTACGACGCACTCGAACTCGCCCTACTGTTTGAGTGCTTAGCTTACAGAAACGCACCAACTCTATTGCGTATGCAGACAAACTGATCCACACACATGAACCTTATCATCACACCAACGAGATCTAGGATCCAAATTCACCGCGTCTGCCTTGATGTTCATAAAACTTCACGGGACCCCTCTTGCGCAGTGGAACCCAGAACTATATGTGACCACTTGGTTACGGTGAAATCCTTTCACCACCACGATTCGAAGGGCGCTAAAATCGCTCAAAATAACTCTCATCAAGATCTGTTGCCTACGCCTAATAGTCTTACTCATCACTTACTATTATTATCACAAATAGAAGATATCACTTCTCAAAATGGTGCTCGTTTAGTAAATATTTATTTATTTATTTATTTTTATTTCACCTTTATTTAACCAGGTAAGCCAGTTGAGAACAAGTTCTCATTTACAACTGCGACCTGGCCAAGATAAAGCAAAGCAGTGCGATAAAAACAACAACACAGTTACATATGGGGTGAAACAAAACATAAAGTCAAAAACACAATAGAAAATATATATACAGTGTGTGCAAATGTAGCAAGTTATGGAGGTAAGGCAATAAATAGGCTATGGTGCAAAATAATTACAATTTGTATTAACATTGGAATGATAGATGTGCAATAGATGATGTGCAAATAGAGAAACTGGGGTACAAATGAGCAAAATAAATAACAATATAGGGATGAGGTAGTTGGGCGGGCTAATTTCAGATGGGCTGTGTACAGGTGCAGTGATCGGTAAGGTGCTCTGACAACTGATGCTTAAAGTTAGTGAGGGAGATAAGTGTCTCCAGCTTCAGAGATTTTTGCAATTTGTTCCAGTCATTGGCAGCAGAGAACTGGAAGGAATGGCGGCCAAAGGAGGTGTTGGCTTTGGGGATGACCAGTGAGATATGCCTGCTGGAGCGCATACTACGGGTGGGTGTTGCTATGGTGACCAATGAGCTAAGATAAGGCGGGGATTTGCCTAGCAGTGATTTATAGATGGCCTGGAGCCAGTGGGTTTGGCGACGAATATGTAGTGAGGACCAGCCAACAAGAGCGTACAGGTCACAGTGGTGGGTAGTATATGGGGCTTTGGAGACAAAACGGATGGCACTGTGATAGACTACATCCAATTTGCTGAGTAGAGTGTTGGAGCTATTTTGTAAATGACATCGCCGAAGTCAAGGATCGGTAGGATAGTCCGTTTTACGAGGGCATGTTTGGCAGCATGAGTGAAGGAGGCTTTGTTGCGAAATAGGAAACCGATTCTAGATTTAACTTTGGATTGGAGATTCTTAATGTGAGTCTGGAAGGAGAGTTTACAGTCTAACCTGACACCTAGGTATTTGTAGTTGTCCACATACTCTAGGTCAGACCCGTCGAGAGTAGTGATTCTAGTCGGGTGGGCGGGTGCAAGCAGCGTTCGGTTGAAGAGCATGCATTTAGTTTTACTAGTGTTTAAGAGCAGTTGGAGGCTACTGAAGGAGTGTTGTATGGCATTGAAGCTCGTTTGGAGGTTTGTTAACACAGTGTCCAATGAAGGGCCAGATGTATACAAAATGGTGTCGTCTGCGTAGAGGTGGATCTGAGAGTCACCAGCAGCTAGAGCGACATCATTGATATACACGGAGAAAAGAGTCGGCCCAAGAATTGAACCCTGTGGCACCCCCATAGAGACTGCCATAGGTCCAGACAACAGGCCCTATCAAAGCTGAATCAATGTCTCGCAAGATCACATAATAATTAGGCTAATTAGTATTTTACATAACAGAACCAAGTATAATAGCATAAAGGCTACTGTAGCATAGTATGCCTATATATTAAATCTCTCCCTATCCCAGTCTGCTGTCCCCACATGCTTCAATATGGCCACAATTGTTCCTGTACCCAAGAAAGCAAAGGTAACTGAACTAAATGACTATTGCCCCGTAGCACTCACCTCTGTCATCATGAAGTGCTTTGAGAGACTAGTCAAGGATCATATCACCTCTAACTTACCTGTCACCCTAGACCCATCCTAGACCCTATCCCATCTGGACAAGAGGAATACCTATGTAAGAATGCTGTTCATTGATTATAGCTCAGCATTCAACACCATAGTACCCTCCAAGCTCATCATTAAGCTCGAGGCCCTGGGTCTGAACCCCGCCCTGTGCAACTGGGTCCTGGACATCCTGACGGGCTGCCCCCAGGTGGTGAAGGTAGGAAACAACATCTCCACTTCGCTCATCCTCCCCACAAGGGTGCGCGCTCAGCCCCCTCCTGTACTCCCTGTTCCCCCATGACTGCGTGGCCAAGCACGCCTCCAACTCAATCATCAAGTTTGCAGACGACAGAACAGTAGTAGGCCTGATTACCAACAATGACGAGACAGCCTACAGGGAGGAGGTGAGGGCTCTGGGAGTGTGGTGCCAGGAAAATAACCTCTCACTCAACGTCAACAAAACAAAGGAGATGATCGTGGACTTCAGGAAACAGCAGAGGGTGCACCCCCCTATCCACATCAACGGGACTGCAGTGGAGAAGGTGGAAAGCTTCAAGTTCCTTGGCGTACACATCACTGACAAACTGAAATGGTCCACCCACACAGACAGTGTGGTGAAGAAAGCGCAACAGAGCCTCTTCAACCTCAGGAGGCTGAAGAAATTTGGCTTGGCACCTAAAACCCTCACAAACTTTTACAGATGCACAATTGAGAGTATCTTGTCGGGCTGTATCACCGCCTGGTACGGCAACTGCACCGCCTGCAACCGCAGGGCTCTCCAGAGGGTGGTGTGGTCTGCTGAACGGTCTGCTACTTAGCATGTTAGCTAACCCTTCCCCTAACCCTAACCTTAACCCTTTTAGCTAATGCTTACCCTAACCCTAACCTTACCCCTTTAACCTTTTAACCTAATATGTAACATATAGTACATTTTGAAAATACGTAACATACACTACATAACCAAAAGTATGTGGACACTTGCTCGTCGAACATCTCATTCCAAAATCATGGGAAGTTGGTCCCCCCTTTTCTGCTATAACAGCCTCCACTCTTCTGGGAAGGCTTTCCACTAGATGTTGGAACATTGCTGCGGGGACTTGCTTCCATTCAGCCACAAGAGCATTAGTGAGGTGGGGCACTGATGTTGGGCAATTAGGCCTGGCTCGCAGTTGGCGTTCCAATTGATCCCAAAGGTGTTCGATGGGGTTGAGGTCAGGGCTCTGTGTAGGCCAGTCAAGTTCTTCCACCTCGAGCTCGACAAACCATTTCTGTATAGACCTCGCTTTGTGCACGGTGGCATTGTCATGCTAAAACAGGAAAGGGCCTTCCCCAAACTGTTGCCACAAAGTTGGAAGCACAGAATAATCTAGAATGTCATTTTATGCTGTAGCGTTAAGATTTCCCTTCACTGGAACTAAGGGGCCTAGCCCGAACCATAAAAAACAGCCCCAGAACATTATTCCTCCTCCACCAAACTTCACAGTTGGCACTATGCATTGGGGCATGTAGCGTTCTCCTGGCATCCGCCAAACCCAAATTCGTCATTTGGACTGCCAGATAGTGAAGCGTGATTCATCACCCTAGAGAATGCATTTCCACTGCTCCAGAGTCCAATGGCGGCGGGCTTTACACCACTCCAGCCGACGCTTGGCATTGCACATGGTGATCTTAGGCTTGTGTGCGGCTGCTCAGCCATGGAAACCCATTTCATGAAGCTCCCAACGAGCAGTTCTTGTGCAGACGTTGCTTCCAGAGGCAGTTTGGAACTCAGTAGTGAGGGTTGCAACCGAGGACAGACGATTTTTACGCGTTATGCACTTCAGCACTCGGCGGTCCAGTTTGGTCCTTGTGTGGCCTACCACTTCGCAGCTGAGCTGTTGTTGCTCCTAGACATTTCCACTTCACAATAACAGCACTTAGAGTTGACTGGAGCAGCTCTAGCAGGGCAGAAATGTGAAGAACTGACTTGTTGGAAAAGTGGCATCCTATGATGGTGCCATGTTGATAGTCACTGAGCTCTTCAGTAAGGCCATTCTACTACCAATGTTTGTCTATGGAGATTGCATGTCGGTGTGCTCGATTTTATACACCTGTCAGCAATGGGTGTGGCTGAAATAGCCGAATCCACTAATTTGAAGGGGTGTCCACATACTTTTGTATATATAGTGTAGATCAGGGGCGACCAACCCTCCTGGAGAGCAAGCAAGATTTTCTTCCAGCCCTATTTTAAAGAGACAGTTCACCCAAATAACAAAATGTTTGTGTCCTTACCTTGAAAGCAGTCTATGGACAAGGAAACTGCAATCTATGATATGGTTACCCTCTGCCATCAACCATTCATATTTAAAAAATCCTGTGCAGAGCCTTGTTGTAGTGGTAACAATCCCTGGCATGTGTTGCATACAACTTTCTACATGAGAACAGAGATCAATTCCTGCTTCTCACTATTTCATCTCATTTCATGACTGTCTGAATGAAGTATCAAACCACCTAAAAAATATTAGCATATTTTAACATGCAAAAGGCTGTTTTGCAACAACTTTGTGACATTGTTGCACTGTCAGTTAATTCTTGCCATGTCATATGAACCTATTAAACTACCTACAGCATTTCAATCAATCACATTATGTATTTATTTAAGTAGAGACGTTGTAATTTAGTCTTATATGGACCTCGTGGCGCAACGGTAGCGCGTCTGACTCCAGATCAGAAGGTTGCGTGTTCAAATCACGTCGGGGTCAAATATTTTCTTTGGAACGTTTTGTCTTTGCAAAAGCTGCGACTAGACTCTCTATGCTACCGTTGTTGTTGGAAAACTAAAAGATAAGAATACGCTCTCCGCCATCCATCTTGTAAAATTAAAAACACATTTCCACAACAGCGGTAGACTGTGTTGCATCGTATTGGTATTTTCTATTGGTAAATATTGTAGTTGTAGATATACCTACTTTTCCCTACAAAATATAGGCCTCTAATAATTTTGTTTATAAAAAGAGGGCTCGTCCGGGATTTGAACCCGGGACCTCTCGCACCCTAAGCGAGAATCATACCCCTAGACCAACGAGCCATATGGAAAATGGTGAACAATTACCTATATACATCTGCCTTCACATTTCGATATGCTGTCAACAATAAATATACGAGTAATGCATTGACCAATGTTGAGAGAGTGAGAGAGCATATTGTGCCATCGATTCGTCTCTGCTCACTAATCCAGTCCAGTGAATGCGCACCAGACCGTAAATCCGCACACTCCCTCACATTCATTCATCAACTTCGTAACAACGTTGCAGTTTACCCTGTCTTGTTCCTGTCAAGCACCATGCATTCTAGAAACTAGAAGGGTACAACTGCAGCCCGTAATTCGGGGCGTTCCTGCATGTGGGCAGGAAAAAAACCTACTAGCGACAATTCTAGCGACTTTTTCTGGTGTTATTGGAGACTTTTGGAGACTGACGTGAAAGCACGTATCGTTCTTACTCTTCTCAACGAACAGCGGGTGCTTTGTTACCCCAGTCCCAAAGCACTCACAGGCGGCCCAGTCGCGCAGCAGTCCCTCCCAGCTGCAGTCAGAGCAGGAGATGTTCACCCCTCCGCGTCTAGACTGCAAATGAATCGCGCATGCGGGAAGCTGCCGCTGGCTGATCCCGCCCTGGCTTACATTCAGGGCGGGATGTAAATGTAGGGTGTTTTTACTCACTTTTTCTCTCTCCCACGACGTTATTCCTCTCTCCTACAGCATCCATCACTATTACACATGGTCAATTATGCTAATTACTTTTAGCGACTTTTAGGACAGCCAATAGCTACTTTCCTTACTGAGGAGTTAGCAACACTGGGCGGGAGGCAAGGGGCGCCTTGTTCCTGTCATGCATCATGCAGTCTAGAAACCGAAAGGTGTTGGACAGAACATGGAGGCAGATGATGTCCTTTCTTCATTTAGCTAGCTTTGCCTAGAATAATTTGGATGGCTCAAATGCGACTGTGAAATTGCAAAAAGTTCAATCATAAGTGGTCGTGCGTTGGTGGTATAGTGGTGAGCATAGCTGCCTTCCAAGCAGTTGACCCGGGTTCGATTCCCGGCCAACGCAGATATTTTTGCCTCGGTAGTTCCTTATTGATGGAGGCTGCATTTTGGTACCTGCGTCACAGCTATAATAAATAGGGACGACAAGAAGGATTACCAAGTAAACATACCAAGAATGTCTCTCAAATACTATCTAAAATGTAGAAAATTATCCATGAAGCAATTACAGAACAGCTTGACTGCTCGTGTTGCACCTTTATTTGCCCCGTTTTATGCTCTTTTATGCTCCCATTTGCTTGGGCTCTCCTGTGGTTGGTTTCAGATGTTGTAATATAGCTCAATCGATGTTTTGATGCTGATGCTCCGTTGTGCTCCGCCCCCTCGAAACTGTCCTGGGTGATGAGAGGAACTCTGAGCCTAGAGCTGACAGACACAGCTGACTTCCATCCTGAGTACCAGGCACACGCTTCCATCGCATCAAGTCAAAAACTATCCTACGCACCATGGCATCGGATGAATTGGCGAGGAAACTGCAGCCCAGGCTGGCCGCGGAGCCGGCTCCCCTATTCAACCCGTGTACACCAGAGGAGACCCCAGTGAAACCGAGCGACCCTGTCCCTGAGCCGCAGGAAAAAGCGGTGGTGGTCATTGTCAATGATGCCACATCGGAACTCACGGCGAAACTCACCCGGAGACTGGACATCAACGATGGGAACGCGGCGCCCAAGCAAGCCAAGGTGTTCAACCCCTACACGGAATTCAAAGAGTTCTCCCGCAAACAGATCAAAGACATGGATAACATTTTCAAACGGTAGGCTAAGACTTTATTTGTATTTGAATATAATTCTAATTGAATTCATGTGGCCATGGTTATATATTGTATCTTGACTTGATAAAGAGGGAATGTCCCTTAGTTATGTCTGTAGGGGAGACCGGGGAACAGAGTAACACCTCGTCAGTTGTAACAATTTAGTAACTATTAGAAACAATTTAGAAAGATGTTATAAAATGTGCTAATGCTTGCTTATTGTCTACATGCCTAATACGTTTTTTGTTTTATTGACAAAAATGGCTAAATATACTTGCCGCCTCTCTTTTTTTGAAACTAGACTTGTGGAACCATTCTCCATGTATCTGAACATATATACTTTTTATCAGTAAGTTAGGGTCTTTTGATTGGTATAGTTGATGACAGTAACTCACTCACACTACACGGGGCCCTGTGTAGCTCAGCTAGTAGAGCATGGAGCTTTCAACGCCAGGGTTGTGGGTTCGTTTCCCACGGGGGGCCAGTATGAAAATGTATGCACTCACAAACTGTAAGTCGCTCTAGATAAGAGTGTCTGCTAAATTGTAATAATTGTTGTTGTAATTTGTGAGGGGTTCTTTGTAACGCAGTACCTAAAATCGTATATGATATTTAGACACATTCACATAATGATATAAAATGTCACATCTTTATATCAAGTTTAGCAGTACAACTAAGATAATACCTTAGAAAAATTACCAAAAAAAGTCACATCCCAAACAGGAAAACGCTCATCCAGTGTTATTATTATTGTATAGGGAGAAACCCCCCCCCCTTTTCTCTACCGCTCAGTTAATCCTCTCATAGACTATGTACTGTACAAACCTGCTGTGTGTGTGTGTGTGTGTGTGTGTGTGTGTGTGTGTGTGTGTGTGTTGCTAGAGCCTGCTTTGTCACTCCAGTCTCTGCAGCACCAACCCTTTAGGAAATTCATGGAGCCAGTGGGGGGATGTGGGGCTATACTGGGCTTTACTGACATCCTCTGTACCAGGCCAGAATAATGTTTTCTCCTGGGCCAATGGAACTGTACAGTCATTGTGCTACTGTCTTTTTTCACTGGAGGGACAAGGGCCACTCTTCTCAAACACTGTGTCCCCAGTGACACCCCCTCTCCTGTGCGACAATGGCATCTTTGTGTGTGTGTGTGTGTGTGTGTGTGTGTACAGTGAGGGAAAAAAGTATTTGATCCCCTGCTGATTTTGTATGTTTGCCCACTGACAAAGAAATGATCAGTCTATAATTTTAATGGTAGGTTTATTTGAACAGTGAGAGACAGAATAACAACAAAAAAATCCAGAAAAACGCATGTCAAAAATGTTATGAATTGATTTGCATTTTAATGAGGGAAATAAGTATTCGACCCCCTCTCAATCAGAAAGATTTCTGGCTCCCAGGTGTCTTTTATATAGGTAACGAGCTGAGATTAGGAGCACACTCTTAAAGGGAGTGCTCCTAATCTCAGTTTGTTACCTGTATAAAATACACCTGTCCACAGAAGCAATCAATCAATCAGATTCCAAACTCTCCACCATGGCCAAGACCAAAGAGCTCTCCAAGGATGTCAGGGACAAGATTGTAGACCTACACAAGGCTGGAATGGCCTACAAGACCATCGCCAAGCAGCTTGGTGAGAAGGTGACAACAGTTGGTGCGATTATTCGCAAATGGAAGAAACACAAAAGAACTGTCAATCTCCCTCGGCCTGGGGCTCCATGCAAAATCTCACCTCGTGGAGTTGCAATGATCATCAGAACGGTGAGGAATCAGCCCAGAACTACATGGGAGGATCTTGTCAATGATCTCAAGGCAGCTGGGAACATAGTCACCAAGAAAACAATTGGTAACACACTACGCCGTGAAGGACTGAAATCCTGCAGCGCCTGCAAGGTCCCCCTGCTCAAGAAAGCACATATACAGGGCCGTCTGAAGTTTGTCAGTGAACATCTGAATGATTCAGAGGAGAACTGGATGAAAGTGTTGTGGTCAGATGAGACCAAAATCGAGCTCTTTGGCATCAACTCAACTCGCAGTGTTTGGAGGAGGAAGAATGCTGCCTATGACCCCAAGAACACCATCCCCACCGTCAAACATGGAGGTGGAAACATTATGCTTTGGCTGTGTTTTTCTGCTGAGGGGACAGGACAACTTCACCGCATCAAAGGGACGATGGACGGGGCCATGTACCGTCAATTCTTGGGTGAGAACCTCCTTCCCTCAGGCAGGGCATTAAAAATGGGTTGTGGATGGGAATACCAGCATGACAATGACCCAAAACACACGGCCAAGGCAACAAAGGAGTGGCTCAAGAAGAAGCACATTAAGGTCCTGGAGTGGCCTAGCCAGTCTCCAAACCTTAATCCCATAGAAAATCTGTGGAGGGAGCTGAAGGTTCGAGTTGCCAAACATCAGGCTCGAAACCTTAATGACTTGAAGAAGATCTGCAAAGAGGAGTGGAACAAAATCCCTCCTGAGATGTGTGCAAACCTGGTGGCCAACTACAAGAAACATCTGACCTCTGTGATTGCCAACAAGGGTTTTGCCACCAAGTACTAAGTCATGTTTTGCAGAGGGGTCAAATACTTATTTCCCTCATTAATATGCAAATCAATTTATAACATTTTTGACATGCGTTTTTCTGGATTTTTTTGTTGTTATTCTGTCTCTCACTTTTCAAATAAACCTACCATTAAAATTATAGACTGATCATGTCTTTGTCAGTGGGCAAATGTACAAAATCAGCAGGGGATCAAATACTTTTTTCCCCCTCACTGTATGTGTGTGTGTGAGGAGGGACCACTGACGAGAGGAGACCCTACTGTATACAGTGTTTCTCTGGCGAGGGAGAGAGAGGGGAGATTAAGACTAGACAGCATCTGTGTGTGAGACTAGTAGTAGGACACTACTAGTAGTAGTAGTGTCCATGTATTTGCTCAGAGCTGTAGGGGAGACTACTTGCATCTCTGTTGATGACATTTAATACTTTTGTCCCAGTTCATGTCTTCATCTAAAGCTTTGTAGCTACAGTGCATGTGAAAGCAGTATGGATAAGGATATTGATTGGTGGGTAGATGCAGTGACACTACGGGTTTTCCAGGACTATGTATTTAAACTTGAGTTTTACATTTGAGTTTGGCCTAGTTTAGCTCTCAGCACAGATGGAAAGGAAGAACCAGTATGTAGAGGGGGAAATGGGTCACAGAGAGGGAGAGAGGAGGGGGGCTTGGTATCACCCTCTTTCTTTAGGAGGACATTGGGTTGATTCAGTCAATTTACTTGAACACGCCTCTCATTGACAAACATGCACTTAGATGCACTCATGAAGAAAGATGCAGTAAACATGCCTCTCTCGCTCAATTCAATTCAATTCAATTCCATTTAAGGGCTTTATTGGCATGGGAAACGTATGTTAACATTGCCAAAGCAAGTGAAGTAGACAGTAAACAAAAGTGAAATAAACAATAAATATTAACAGTAAACATTACACTCAGAAGTTCCAAAAGAATAAAGACATTTCAAATGTCATATTCTCTCTCTCTCTCTCTCTCTCTCTCTCTCTCTCTCTCTCTCTCTCTCTCTCTCTCTCTCTCTCTCTCTCTCTCTCTCTCTCTCTCTCTCTCTCTCTCTCTCTCTCTCTCTCTCTCTCTCTCTCTCTCTCTCTCTCTCTCTCTCTCTCTCTCTCTCTCTCTCTCTCTCTCTCTCTCTCTCTCTCTCTCTCTCACCAACACACACTGCCCCAGATTCTCTATTCTGTTTGGGTGTTGGTTGAATCTATCTCCATCGCCTCTGTTTTCTCCCATGAATATCAAGCTGTTCTGCCCGGGGAGGTTTTATCCATCTCTCCTATAGCCATCACTGGAGCACTTCCTAGACATACAGTTTATTTGGAAAGTATTCAGACCCCTTTCAACATTTTGTTACGTTACAGCCTTGTTCTAAAATTGATGAAATAATTCCCCCCCCTCATCAATCTACACACAATACCCCAATATGACAAAGCAAAAACAGGTTTTAAGAATTTTTTGCAAATGTATTAAAAATTAAAAACTGAAAAATGACATTTACATAAGTATTCAGACCCTTTACTCAGTACTTTGGCAGTGATTACAGCCTCAAGTCTTCTTGGGTATAATGCTACAAGCTTGGCACACCTATTTTTGGGGAGTTTCTCCCATTCTTCTCTGCAGATCCTCTCAAGCTCTGTCAGGTTGGATGGGGAGCGTTGCTGCACAGCTATTTTCAGGTCTCTACAGAGATGTTCGATCGGGTTCAAGTCCGGGCTCTGGCTGGGCCACTCAAGGACATTTGGAGGATTGTCCCGAAGCCACTCCTGCATTGTCTTGGCTGTGTGCTTAGGGTCGTTGTCCTGTTGGAAGGTGAACGTTCGCCTCAATCTGAGATCCTGAGCGCTCTGGAGCTGGTTTTCATCAAGGATCTCTTTGTACTTTGCTCCGTTCATCTTTCCCTCAGTCCTGACTAGTCTCCCAGTCCCTGCCGCTGAAAAACATCCCCACAGCATGATTCTGCCACCACCATGCTTCACCGTAGGGATGGTGGCAGGTTTCCTTTAGACGTGACGCTTGGCATTCAGGCCAAAGAGTTCATTCTTGGTTTCATCAGACCAGAGAATTTAGTTTCTCATGGTCAGAGAGTCCTTTAGGTGCCGTTTGGCAAACTCCAAGCAGGCTGTCATGTGCCTTTTACTGAGGAGTGGCTTCCGTCTGGCCACTCTACCATAAAGGCCTGATTGGTGGAGTGCTGTAGAGATGGTTGTCCTTCTGGAAGTTTCTCCCATCTCCACAGAGGAACTCTGGAGCTCTGTCAGAGTGACCATCAGGTTGTTGTTCACCTCCCTGACCAAGGCCTTTCTCCCCCAATTACTCAGTTTGGCCGGGCAGCCAGCTCTAGGAAGAGTCTTGGTGGTTCCAAACTTCTTCCATTTAAGAATGATGGAGGCCACTGTGTTCTTGGGGACCTTCAATTCTGCAGAATGTTTTGGTAACCTTCCCCAGATCTGTGCCTCGACACGATCCTGTCTCGGAGCTTTACGGACAATTCCTTCGACCTCATGGCTTGGTTTTTGCTCTGACATGCACTGTCAACTGTGAGACCTTATATAGACAGGTGTACCTTTACAAATCATGTCCAACCAATTGAATTTACCACAGGTGGACTCCAATCAAGTTGTAGAAACATCTCAAGGATGATCAATGGAAACAGGATGCACCTGAGCTCAATTTCGAGTCTCATAGCAAAGGGTGTGAATACTTATGTAAATTAGGTATTTCTGTTTTTTATTTTTAATACATTTTAATTTTTTTATTAAAACCTGTTTTCGCTTTGTCATTTTGGGGTATTGTGTGTACATTGATGACATTTTTTTTTTAGAATAAGGCTGTAACGTAACAAAATGTGGAAAAAGTCAAACGGTCTGAATACTTTCCGAAGGCACTGTATGTCCACCCCGTGATAGACACGTGTTGCAGCATTACCCACCCGTGATAGACACGTGTAGCTGCATTACCACCCATGATAATACACGTGTTCCAGCATTACCAACTCGTGATAGACACGTGTTGCAGCATTACCCACCTGCGATAGACATGTTTCGCTGCATTACCCACCCGTGTTGTAAGTGTCATGAGTATAGACAGTCAAAGCTTTAGAGTTTGGTTTCTGTGCAAAGCTCAGACCTTGTTTATTAATTAGAAGTGCTGTAAAACCTCCATGTCTTTAGTTTATCCTATCATCTCTCTGTAGGCTTTTCATTGGCTGAAGCGGAGAGGTCAGGTGTGCTGTCTTTGCCTGACTCATTATTTTCTGAGTTGAGACTGCTTCCTTTATCTACCCAACCCCTCTTTCATCTCCCCCTGCTCTCCTTAGCTTTGCATGCAGGGTACTTGACTCTGACTTAGGCACTGGCGGGTAACCTAGAAGTGGGTGAGGCACATGCTCAGCGGGGGCACACTGATTAGACAGTGGCCAGTCTGTCTGTGTCCTAAAGTTTGCTTGGATGCGGCCGTGTTGACAGAGCCTAGCTGGGGTGAGGGCCAGGGACGGGACACATTGGAATGTTCCAAGCGGGGGTAGACTAGATTGAGGGCAGGGCCGGGGCCATTCCATCCTAAATTCTGCCCCTTCTCTCACCCCTTTACACTCTGCCTCACCCCATCATCTTTTGGTCTAGTCCTCCTCACCACCTTCATTCTCACTCCTCTTCACCCTCTCTCTCTCTTCTGTGATGCTGCCCTTGCCCCACTCACTCACCCACTTTCTCTGCATTCCAGATGCCTTAGCCCTGCCTTTTAACCCTGCATAACTCATACTCATCATCAACACTACACTCTTAGAAAAAAAGGTGCTATCTAGAACCTAAAAGGGTTCTTCGGCTCTCCCCATAGGAGAACCCTTTGAAGAACCCTTTTGAGTTCCATGTAGAACCCTTTACACAGAGGGTTCTACATGGAACCCAAAATAGTTCTACCTGAAACTAAAAAGGGTTCTACCTGGAACCAAAAATGGTTCTACTATGGGGACAACAGAAGAACCCTTTTGGAACCCATATTTCTAAGAGTGTAGTCACAATTCTGACTTTTGATTGAGTCACTGCTCTAAAAACAGCCTCTGATGGTAACGTGTTAGTCACTGTGATTTCTGAAGGATGGCTATTTCCCTAATTTCTCTGTTTTCTCCCTCAGAGTCCACAAATATCCCTGTCTCCGGGGTGAAAATGCACAGACACGTGGACCAGCCTGACGCTAGTCTAAAACAGGCTGCATTAGAGATGAGGATGAAGCGCTATCAGCCGGCCCTTACCTACTCCATCTTCACTCAGACACTAGAATGCCTTATAGCAGCAGGAGTGACCTGAATACACTCCTGCTGAGAGAGAGAGAGCGAGAGAGAGAGAGAGAGAGAGAGAGAGAGAGAGAGAGAGGGATAGATAGAGAGGGAGAGAGAGGGGGGGGGGATAGATAGATAGAGAGCGAGAGAGAGAGAGGGGAGGGATAGAGAGAGAGAGAGGGGGGAGGGAGAGGAAAAGAGGGGGAGGTAAGGAAGGAAGGACAGAGAGAGAAAGGGGAGAGGGAAAGAGGGGGAGAGACGGGGAGAGGGAGAGAGCGAGAGGGGGGGGGAGGGAGGGATAGATAGAGAGGGAGAGAGAGAGAGAGTGGGGAAGGAGAAGGAGAAGGAAAGAGAGAGAAGAGGAGAGACGGAGAGAGGGAGAGAGAGAGGGAAAGAGAAAGAGAGAGGGAGGGAGAGGGAATGAGAGAGGAGAGGAAAAGAAAGAGAGAGAGGAGAGGAAAAGTGAGAGAGGGAGGGAGAGGGAAAGAGAGAGAGAGGGGAGAGGGAAAGAGAAAGAGAGAGGGAGGGAGAGGGAATGAGAGAGGAGAGGAAAAGAAAGAGAGAGAGGAGAGGAAAAGTGAGAGAGGGAGGGAGAGGGAAAGAGAGGGAGAGGGAAGAGAAAGAGAGAGAGAGAGAGAGGGAGAGAGAGAGAGAGAGAGGCACAACTACGACAACATAACCAACAAAAACGGGTCACAACTCCTGCAGCTCTGTCGCACGCTGGCTATGTACATAGTCTATGGTAGGCTTCGGGGGACCCCTATGGTAGGTACACCTATAGCTCATCTCTTGGCAGTAGTATTGTAGACTACTTTAGCAATGACCTCAACCCAGAGTCTTTCAGAGCGTTCACAGTCAGCCCACTGACACCCCTATCAGACCACAGCAAAAATATATACATGATCAAATGCAAATCTTAGAATCAACTATTGAAGACTACCAGAACCCACTGGATTCTCCAATTACATTGAATGAACTACAGGACAAAATACAAACCCTCCAACCCAAAAAGGCCTGTGGTGTTGATGGTATGCTCAATGAAATGATAAAATATACAGACCACAAATTCCAATTGGCTATACTTAAACTCTTTAACATCATCCTTAGCTCTGGCATCTTCCCCAATATTTGGAACCAAGGACTGATCACCCCAATCCACAAAAGTGGAGACAAATTTGACCCCAATAACTACCGTGGGATATGCGTCAACAGCAACCTTGGGAAAATCCTCTGCGTTATCATTAACAGCAGACTAGTTCATTTCCTCAGTGAAAACAATGTACTGAGCAAATGTCAAATTGGCTTTTTACCAAATTACCGTACGACAGACCACTTATTCACCCTGCACACCCTAATTGACAAACAAACAAAACAAAGGCAAAGTCTTCTCATGCTTTGTTGATTTCAAAAAGCTTTTGACTCAATTTGGCATGAGGGTCTGCTATACAAGTTGATGGAAAGTGGGGTTGGGGGAAAAACATACGACATTATAAAATCCATGTACACAAACAACAAGTGTGCGGTTAAAATTGGCAAAAAACACACACATTTCTTTCCACAGGGCCGTGGGGTGAGACAGGGATGCAGTTTAAGCCCCACCCTCTTCGACATATATATCAACAAATTGGCGAGGGCACTAGAACAGTCTGCAGCACCCGGCCTCACCCTACTAGAATCTGAAGTCAAATGTCTACTGTTTGCTGATGATCTGGTGCTTCTGTCACCAACCAAGGAGGGCCTACAGCAGCACCTAGATCTTCTGCACAGATTCTGTCAGACCTGGGCCCTGACAATAAATCTCAGTAAGACAAAAAAGGTCCAGTTTCCAGGACCACAAATCAAAATTCCATCTAGACACCGTTGCCCTAGAGCACACAAAAAACTATACCTACCCAGGCCTAAACATCAGCACCACAGGTAACTTCCACAAAGCTGTGAACGATCTGAGAGACAAGGCAAGAAGGGCCTTCTATGCCATCAAAAGGAACATAAAATTCGACATACCAATTAGGATCTGGCTAAAAATACTTGAATCAGTTATAGAACCCATTGCCCTTTATGGTTGTGAGGTCTGGGGTCCTCTCACCATCCAATAATTCACAAAATGGGTCAAACACAAAATTGAGACTCTGCATGCAGAATTCTGCAAAAATATCCTCTGTGTACAATGAAAAACACCAAATAATGCATGCAGAGCAGAATTAGGCCGATACCCACTAATTATCAAAATCCAGAAAAGAGCTGTTAAATTCTATAACCACTTAAAAGGAAGCGATTCCCAAACCTGGTCCTCTGTAGCTCAATTGGTAGAGCATGATGCTTGTAACGCCAGGGTAGTGGGTTCGATCCCCGGGACCACCCATACGTAAAAATGTATGCACGCATGACTGTTAGTCACTTTGGATAAAAGCATCTGCTAAATGGCATATTATATTATATAACAAAGCCATCACCTACAGATAGATGAATTTGGAGAAGTCCCCTAAGTAAGCTTGTCCTGGGGCTCCATTCACAAACACAAACAGACCCCACAGAGCCCCAGGACAACAACACAATTAGAACCAACCAAATCATGAGAAAACAAAAAGATAATTACTTGACACATTGGAAAGAATTAACAAAAAAACAGCGCAAACTAGAATGCTATTTGACCTTAAACAGAGAGTACACAGTGGCAGAATACCTGACCACTGTGACTGACCCAAAATTAAGGAAGCTTTGACTATGTACAGACTGAGCATAGCCTTGCTATTGAGGAAGGCCACCGTAGC